>NW_026136791.1:0-93728 GCF_905237075.1 Dicentrarchus labrax
GTAATGTGTTCTGTCTTCATCCATCCTCTCTCCTCTCGCTCTCACTGCCTCCATGTTTTGCAATGTTCTCACAGAAGAGGCTGTCGGATTGGTTGGACGTGCTACGGTAAGCGTACTGACTCACTTCCGGTTTACTTCCTGCTCTGTGTACACTGTTTGGTGCTGTAGCTCTGTCAGTGAACGCTAAATATAAATTAGTTTTACTCGTTACAGCGGTTATTTACCCGCTTAACATTTAAACGTAGACTAGTTCTACTTAAACACTCGGAGTTTCTCCTTCTTTTAGGGACTTTTCACTACTTTCAAAGTTTTTCATACACTCTAGTTTCATTAGCATTAGCAGTTAGCTATGGCTTCTCCCTCTCCCTCTCCTCTGTCCTGCTCAGTGTGTCAGATGTTCAGTTATTCCTCTGCCTCCTTTAAAGATAATGGTACCTGTATTAAATGTAGTTTATTTACTGCGCTGGAGGCGAGGCTTAGTGAGTTAGAGGAACGGCACCGCACCACGGAGATATCTTTAGCCGCTATAGTTAGCCAGCCCCCGGTAGCCGGTGCGGTCCGACCGAAGGTAGCTTCTGTTAGCTCTGTAGATCCCCCGGTAGTTCCCCCGGTAGTTCCTCCGGTAGTTCCCCCGGTAGTTCCCGAGCAGCCGGGAAGACAGGGAGGCTGGGTGACTGAGCGAAGGAAGACTAGAACGGCGAAGCCCACAGGTCACCACCAACCGCTTCACGTTTCTAATACATTTTCCCCTCTCAGCGATTCACCCGCTGAGGAACCAACTCTGGTTATTGGCAGCTCCATAGTCAGAAACGTGAAGTTAGCGAAGCCAGCGGCCATAGTTAAATGTATCCCTGGGGCCAGAGCGGGCGACATTGAATCAAATTTAAAACTGCTGGCTAAAGATAAACGTAAATACAGTAAGATTGTTATCCACGTCGGCGGTAACGACACCCGTTTACGCCAATCGGAGGTCACTAAGATTAATGTGGAGTCGGTGTGTAACTATGCTAAGACAATGTCGGACACCGTAGTTTTCTCTGGACCCCTCCCCAATGTGACCAGTGATGACATGTATAGCCGCATGTCGTCATTCCACCGCTGGCTGTCGAGGTGGTGTCCAGCAAACGATGTGGGCTTCATTGATAACTGGAAGCCTTTTTGGGGGAAACCTGGTCTGATTAGGAGAGACGGCATCCATCCCACTTTGGATGGAGCGGCTCTCTTATCTAGAAATATGGCGAAGTTTATTTCTAAAACCTGACAGTCCAGAGTTAGGACCAGGAAGCAGAGCTGCTGTCTTACACACTTCTCTGCGCTTTCTTTAGAACAGTCACCCACCCAAAACCCCATAGAGACTGTGTCTGTCCCCCGACCACCTAAACTATTTAAAGAAATAAAAACAAGAGGAGTTCAACATAAAAACCTAATAAAAATTAAAACCAACTCCTCAGTAGCACAAAATAAAAGAATGAAATGTGGGCCGTTATAACATCAGGTCTCTGTCCTCTAAAGCTGTTTTAGTGAATGAATTAATATCAGATTATGATATTGATTTACTTTGTCTTACTGAGACCTGGTTGTCCCACGAGGAGTATGTTAGCCTAAATGAATCCACCCCCAGTCATATTAATACTCACATTCCTCGAGGCACAGGCCGAGGAGGTGGAGTGGCAGCCATATATGATTCGAGTGTTTTAATGGACCCTAAACCTAAACTAAATTATAATTCATTTGAAAGCCTTGTTCTTAGCCTTTCTCACCCAAACTGGGAAAACACTGCAGCCAGTTCTATTTGTTATAGTGTACCGCGCTCCTGGACCGTACTCTGATTTTATATCTGAATTTTCAGAGTTTCTATCAAGTTTAGTCCTTAAATCAGATAAAGTCATTATTGTGGGTGATTTCAATATTCATGTGGATGTTGACAATGACAGCCTTAGTAATGCATTTATATCATTAATAGACTCAATTGGCTTCTGTCAGAGTGTAAATAAACCAACTCATTGTTTTAATCACACTCTTGACCTTGTTTTATCATATGGCATTGATATTGAACATTTAGTCTTAGAACAATAGTCTTCCCACATAATCCTTTCCTATCTGACCATTATTTAATAACTTTTGAATTCATACTATTAGATTATAAGCCATTAGGCAAAACTTCCTACAGCAGATGTCTATCTGACAGTGCTGTAGCTAAATTTAAGGAGGAGATTCCTTCAGTGTTTAATTCAATGCCATGTCTGAATTTAACAGAGTCCTATAACAACTTTAGTCCCTCTGAAATTGATAATCTTGTCGATAGTGCTACAGGCTCACTACGATCAACATTAGACTCTATCGCTCCTATAAAAAGGAAATTATTAAAACATAGGAGACTAGCACCTTGGTATAACCACCAAACCCGCCAGTTAAAGCAAATAGCTAGGAAATCTGAAAGGAAATGGCGCTCTTCCAAATGATCAGAATATCGCTCAATTTGGCATGATAATCTTAAGATTTATAGAAAGGCCCTCCGTAATGCCAGAGGAGCCTATTACTCAGCACTAATAGAAGAAAATAAGAACAACCCTAGGTTCCTCTTCAGCACTGTAGCCAGGCTGACAGAGAGTCACAGCTCTATCGAGCCACATATCCCAATAAACTTAAGTAGCAATGACTTCATGAGCTTCTTCTATAATAAAATTATTACTATTAGAGAAAAATTAATCACCAACTGCCATCAACAGTTATCAGTGGCTCTCCAAGTTCAGGGACGTCTGCCAATGTAAACTTAGATATATATTTAGACTGTTTTTCTGCTATCGATCTTCATCAGTTAACTTCAATCATTTCTTCATCGAAGCCATCAACCTGTCTGTTAGACCCGATCCCAACTAGGCTGCTTAAAGAAGTTGTTCCCTTAATTGGCACTTCTTTACTGGATATGATTAATCTTTCTTTATTATCAGGATATGTACCACAGTCCTTTAAAGTAGCTGTAATTAAACCCCTTCTTAAAAAGTCTACTCTTGACCCAGGGGTTTTAGCCAACTATAGACCGATTTCTAACCTCCCGTTCCTCTCTAAGATTCTGGAGAAAGTAGTCGCCAAAGAGTTGTGTGACTTTCTACATAACAATAGTTTATTTGAGGATTTTCAGTCAGGATTTAGAGTTCATCATAGCACAGAGACAGCTCTGGTTAAAGTTAATAATGACCTTCTGACTGCTTCTGACAATGGACTTGTCTCTGTACTTGTATTATTAGATCTTAGTGCTGCATTTGACACCATTGACCATGATATTCTTTTACAGAGACTTGAGCATCAAATTGGCATTAAAGGAACCGCACTAACCTGGTTTAAGTCATACTTATCAGATCGTTCTCAGTTTGTACATGTTAACGATGAATCCTCCATAAATACTAAAGTTAGTCATGGAGTTCCACAAGGTTCTGTACTTGGACCAATACTATTTACTTTATATATGCTCCCTTTAGGCAACATTATTAGGAATCACTCCATTAACTTTCACTGTTATGCAGATGATACGCAGTTATATCTATCAATCAAACCCAATGAAATTAATCAATTATCTAAATTACAAACATGTCTAAAGGACATAAAATCCTGGATGACCTGCAATTTTCTGATGTTAAACTCAGAAAAAACCGAAATTCTTGTTCTTGGCCCCAAAAACCTTAGAGACTCACTGTCTAAAGATATAGTCACTCTAGATGGCATTAACTTGGCCTCTAGCACCAGGATTTGTCATTTAACTCCCACATAAAGCAGACCTCTAGGACTGCCTTCTTTCATTTACGTAATATTAGAAAAATTAGACACATCCTATCACAGACAGATGCAGAAAAACTAATCCATGCATTTGTTACTTCAAGGCTGGATTACTGCAACTCTTTATTATCAGGTTGCCCCAATAAGTCCATTAAAACGCTCCAATTAATTCAGAACGCTGCAGCACGAGTACTGACAGGAACTAGAAAAAGAGATCACATCTCTCCTGTACTAGCTTCTCTGCATTGGCTCCCTATAAAATGTAGAATTGAATTTAAAATACTCCTCCTCACCTATAAAGCTCTTCATGGTCAGGCCCCTTCATATCTTAAAGAGCTCATAGTACCCTATTACCCCACTAGAACACTACGTTCTCTGAATGCTGGGCTACTTGTGGTTCCTATAGTCTCTAAAAGTAGAACAGGAGCCAGAGCCTTCAGTTACCAAGCTCCTCTCCTGTGGAACCAGCTTCCAGTTGTGGTTCGGGAGGCAGACACCCTCACCACATTCAAGAGTAGGCTTAAGACATTCCTCTTTGATAAAGCTTATAGTTAGGGCTGGATCAGGTGAGTCCTGAACCATCCCTTAGTTATGCTGCTATAGGCCTAGACTATCGGGGGATTTCCCATGGTGCACTGAGCTACTCTCTTCCTCTCTCTTTCTGCACTCATTCATGTCCCATTAATGCATGTTACTAACTCCACTTCTTCCCCGGAGTTCTTGTGCTTTCTCGTCTCGCAGGTTCTCATGGATCCTGGTGGAGCCTCCTGCCATGGTCCTGCTTGACTGCCATTGCCAATACTGTTGTTGCTGTGCACCTGTCTGTCTGTCTGTCTGTCTGTCTGTCTGTCTGTCTGTCTGTCTGTCTGTCTGTCGCTCTCTCTCTCTCTCTCTCTCTCTCTCTCTCTCTCTCTCTCTCTCTCTCTCTCTCACCCCAACTGGTCGAGACAGACGACCACCCACCTAGAGCCGGAGGATCTGTCCTAGGTTTCTGCCTTTTAACAGGCAGTTTTTCCTTGCCCTTGTCTCCAAGTGCTTGCTCATGGTGGTACTGTTGGGTCTCTGTAATTAATGTTAAAGAGTTCGGTCTAGACCTGCTCTATTTGAAAAGTGTCCTGAGATAACTTCTGTTATGAATTGGCGCTATACAAATAAAATTGAATTGAATTGAATTGAAATTGAATTTACCTCAGGTCTGTTGTATGCTAGGGCCCAGACTGATTGGTGTTCAGTTAGTGTAGATCTGAATATGATCTGAATATGTATATATGTACATATATGTATAATAGGTATATGTTAATGTCAGAAACAGGGTTTAAAGCAGAAAATGTGTTTGTACATTCGCTGTCTTTGTTCAAGGGACATTTACAACAGTTAAAGATTTGTGTGATCAGATCAGAAAGACTGTAATGGTGTTACACTGACCTCTGCTGGACAGAGACGATCCTGGAGACAGACAGACAGACAGACAGACAGACAGACGCTTTATCACTGATGCTAACACTAGCAATAGCAAGGCTATTATGTACTAGCAGTTGATGAGATTGAGCAACTGTAATAGTGAGAATCAATATTAGATTGTGGAAGCTGCAGATATTTCACTGCTGATAACGCTTTATGGACGCTGTCACTACAGACACAGTTTACACTCATTATGTTATTAAATGAAATCATCAATCTGAGACACATGGCCTCCATCATCACACGTAGATAAAATAAGAGAAATCTGCTCTGCCACATGGGGGCGCTGTACATTTGAGCTTTATTTAGAGTTGTTCTCCTCAATATTCATGATTCTCTAAACAGAGTGTGAAATTATCAAATCCATAACTCATCTGCTCACAACACTTTATGGATTCAAACACATGAGAACAGTTCAGCTGACTGACACTCAAACGATAACTTCATTCAATCAGAGAAAGTATTTCCACATGGTTAAATGGCTTCATGTTGGTCTGACTGCATTTAATTGAGTTTACTGAACTTCTATTGTAAGTAGTTAAAAATATACACAGTAGGTCTATATATTAACATTTAGGATATTTCTGTGTAGAACTCATTCAATACTCAATACTGATTATTAACAGTAAGAGGATATATACATATAGAACTTGTAAACACCAAAATCAAAGACAACTAAAAAATAATAAACAACATGAGATTATGGGCAGAAAAGCCAAGTAATTAATCAATCAAAGTAAATTAATCAGTCAGATCAGATAAATCAAACAATCAAATCAACAAGATCAATAATCAAAGATTGATCAACAGACCAATCAAACAGACTGATCAGCCATCAGAGGAGTTGGATCAATGGAGCTGCTTCTGTTCCTGGTTCTCCCTGCAGAGGAGACAGAGGACAGTCAGACACAGACAGACACAGAGACCTGTGACCTGAATCTACAGCACTAACCTCTGACCTGTATCTACAGTACTGACCTCTGACTGTGAGCTGCACTGATTTCCCTCTCTGGATGCATCTGGTGTCTTCCCTTCTTATTGTTGACGTTGCAGCGGTATCTTCCTGTATCTCTCTCTTTGGGGTATTTCAGGATCAGACTGAGGTCTCCAATTTCCAGCAGGTCTTGCTTCATCTCAGTTCGGTCTCTGTAATTCTGGTTCTGTTTTTCAGGCCGGTCAGAACCGTTCTTATACACATGGACTGTCATGTATTGAGGTTCATAGCGGCACCACTCCACTTTAGCCATCTCAGGCAGGTCAGCTGTGGTCTTAAAGGGCAGTTGGACAGACTCCGCCCCCTCCTCCACCTCCACCTGACAGTCTGAGAGAACAACAAACCCCAACATCAGCTGTACAGACAGCAGCAGCAGTTTGTAATAACTTTATTGACTGATTACAAAGTTGTAGAGAACCCTGAAGGACAGAACCAGATGAGAGCAGCAGGTAACAGGGGACAGAAATATAGGAACTAAAAGCAGGTTTTAAAGCTGTTGGACATGTTGTGATTTTCTGTCCATGTGCTGCTTCACAGTAATGTCTCATCTCAGTGTTGAACTGCTGTCTGTTGCTCAAATGTAACAGTGAATGAATCTTAGTTCCACACAGCATTTCAAACACAGGTTCAACATCACTGATCAAACAAATGTCTCATTGTTTCTGTAGCAACACATTCACTCACATCATTTCTACTGTTGGGACCACTGGGACCATTTTGGAGGATTTAACCTCAACTTTTATCATGACGGTCACTTCCTGTGACCTCTCATCAGGTCACTTCCTGTTACCGTAACCTGATACCCCTGATGACGCTTTGACCAGCAAACAAACGGCAGGTCGCCCTCTTCACACAGCGGACAGTTAGCTTTAATGTTATTTCCTTCCCTCAGTGTATTATTAAAGATATGATTGGATGATCAGTAAACATTGATGGTTGACTTTTTGTTGGTTTCATAATCAGATATGAGCCAATCGCAGTCCTTCATGTCTCAGACTAATCTTTGTTATTCCGGCTGATCTGGATCTGATCCAGATCTTTAGTCTCCAAATATCACAACCATTGAAATGGAAACAGAACCTTTGACCTGTATCTACAGCACTGACCATTGATCCAGAGCAGCGCTTGTTTCTCCATCAGGATCTTTCTCTCCCTGTTGTAGACGGTGCAGGTGTAGGTTCCTCTGTCACTGTTTGTGGGGTATTTCAGGGTCAGACTGAGGTCTCCAGGTTCCAGCAGGTTTCTCTTCATCTCTGTTCGGTCTCTGTAATACTGGTTCTGTTCTTCAGGCTGATCAGAGCCGTTCTGATACACATGGACCTTCCAGTTGTTTCTGTTCTTCCACTCCACTGTGACGTCCTCAGGCAGGTGAACTGTGGTTTTGCAGGGCAGCAGGACAGACTCCACCCCTGAATCCACCTCCACCTTGTAGACTGAGAGAACAACAAACCACAACATCAGCTGCACTGTAGAAAATCTATTTCAATCCAGTGAAAACGTGTCAGTGCATTCAGTAGTTGATAGAGATATCTCAGTCTGGACCAAAGTGATGGAGCCACTGATGGATATTGTGATGGCAGAGCCACCTCACCACATGTCAGCTGATAAACTGTTTTAGTGCTCAGCACACAGAACTCCCAGACCAAAACCTGAGCTTGGTAGATTATTATCTAGAAACAAAACTAACACTGATCTGGTTTTGATTCATTAATCCCCTTTTATTGGACTTCATACAGTTCTTGGAATGATTGTCTGACCACTTATTTCTAGAGATTTCTCACTTTACTTGAGCCTAGATATTCAGATTATTTCAATAAATCTAGCTGTGGTCAGTCAGTGGCCAACAGAAATGTTTTAAGTCTGGATTTAAAAGAACACAGGGTGAGGCAGACCTCAACACTTCTGGAAGTTTATTCCAGATCTGTGCTGCATAGAAACTGACAGCTGCTTCTGACCCTGGGTACTGTGAGCAAACCTGACCCAGATGAACCAAGAGCTCTGGATGGTCCATAACAGAGCAGCATATCACAGACTGGCCCCGAACCATTCAGTGTTTGGACGTCAATAACAGTATTTTGAAATACATTCTTTGATGTGTAGGAAGCCAGTGCAGAGCTCTAAGACCTGGACTCATGTGTTCCACTTAGACTCTGGCAGCAGCGCTCTGAATCCCTTTCAGTCTGGGTTTTTAAGGTGGTATTAGGAGGATCTTGTGATTCTGTTGATGTGGGTTTGGGTTTTTAGGTCCAGAACTACACCATGATTTCTGACATGGTAGAATCCTTTGGTTCAGAAACAACAACAAATACAACAGAAATCTAACGTTATGCTAGCAATGCTAGCAATGCTAGCATGTCATTGTCTCCAATTCAATATGAACATTTCCACCAACGAGAGGACATGTTATATTTATGTAGTATAGTAATGATACCGTATTCAAAGCACTGACCTTTGACCTCAAGAAGCACTTCTTTCTTCATCAGGATCTTTCTCTCCCTGTTGTAGACGGTGCAGGTGAAGGTGTTACTGTCTCTGTATGTGGGGTATTTCAGGGTCAGACTGAGGTCTCCAGGTTCCAGCAGGTTTCTCTTCATCTCTGTTCGGTCTCTGTAATCCTGGTTCTGTTCTTCAGGCTGATCAGAACCGTTCTGATACACATGGACCTTCCTGTTGTATCTGTCCGTCCACTCCACTGTGACGTCCTCAGGCAGGTGAACTGTGGTTTTGCAGGGCAGCAGGACAGACTCCACCCCTGAATCCACCTCCACCTTGTAGACTGAGAGGACAACAAACCACAACATCAGCTGCACTGTAGAAAATCTATTTCTAAGTCAGTCAGATAATCTGATATTCTGTCATGTTTTCAGTAAGGTTATTTAATTTATTTAGAACGGTAAACAGACAGTTCACTGGGACTACTTTGTAGGTGTCTACATCAGGAATTAACGGATGCCCTGCAGCCAATCAGAATCCAGTATTCACGCAGACTATGGTATAAGGGGGTTTGTCAGCCGGTCAGGACAGTTGCAAACAGGGCACCGTCATTATTGCTATTTTTTGGTGATGATATTCAGAATCTCAAAGTGAATATGAAGATTTGATTTTTGACTGGGTTCCATTTTTCTACATTTACTTTTTAAAATCTCTTTATACCAGAGACAACTTAAGAAACTTATAATGTGAAGTTAAAGGGACACTTCACCCATTTGCATTAAGCTTTGTATCATTAGAACCCCAGTCATATTTTTTGAATGGTCGTGCATCATTCCCTCACTTTCCTGAGAGGGGAGAAATAAGGATTTTGGTGTTGCACTTCCTGCTTCCAATGATGTAAAAATCGTCATTGCGTCATTGGAAGCAGGAAGTCTCATATCTCTGTAGAGGGGGTGAGACTACAAACACTACTTCCTCATTTTTTTTTCACTCACGCTACAGACCTATTACAGATCAGTGGGTGGGACTAAAAAATATAACCGCCATCTTGTTTGGAAGTTAAGCCGAGGCGCTGTGGAGCCAAACGTTACGACTATGGTAATCAATGTAATATGGAAGAAATTTCAAAAGTATGATGGTCGAATCAGATGTTCGTGGCTACCTTTATGAGCCGCTAAATAGCGGAGCAGCGGCTGAGGCCTCTGCCCCAAGGCAGAGGACCTGCCTGTCGCGGACGAGGAGCCCGGACTGGCTCGAGCGGACTGCTGGTGTCTGTGCTCTCACTGTGCGCCTACGGACACACGGATGTCTGACTGTAAAGTGAGTGTTTCTATTTTCTGTCTTATAACAACGTGGCATGTATGTACACAATTTGTTCAAGTATTATCACAAAGTTATTCCCGGTTAATACGTAACGTCAGCCAACTGAACTAACGTTAACTTCTTTACTGCAACAGCTTGTGGCACACTAAACACAAAGACCATGTATCTCTAACTGTGTGCTCACTGTCTTGTAGACAATATCGTCTAACAGCCTTTCTGGAATGGGTCCTGCAAGGTGAGAGATTGGGTCGAAGCCATCGTGTCGTTTTACCCGCTTATGAGGCTATCCGACAGAAACATCCAGCTCCAGATGGCCAGTACTGCGGGCACCAAGGAGTTGAGGACGCTCAGGAGGAACTATAACATGTCATTGTTAACATATTTATTTTTGTTGTTGTTGATATATTTTTGTAAATAAATGGTTTGCATTCACGTTGTTGTAGTCCTTGATAGTGTTAGTGGGAGCGGCTTGCGGAGCTGTGCATTGTGGGAGTTGTTGTTTTTAATACAAATGCGCCCTAAAGTCACTTTCTGTCTTTTCTCGGTCAAATAGGCACCAAATTCAAAATGTATGTTACATTTCGACTACATATATATAACCCACTTTCAATAAATATTAATGTTTCCACGGGTGAAATGCTCCTTTAATATTAATATCAGTATTGTTATTACTATATAAATCAAATAGACAGAACCTCTGACCTGTGTCTACTGACATCTGACGTGTATCTACAGCACTGATCTCTAACCTGTATCTCTAGTACAGATCTCTGACGTGTATCTTCAACACTGACCTTTGACCCAGAACAACTCTAACAACCAACCATAATTTAAGCTGTACAGACAGCAGCAGTTACTCTGATTGTAACAAGACTTCACTGCACCATCCTTCTCTTACCCTTGGTTCACATTGCCTACCTGAGTGTGACCAGAGCAAGATTCCACCACACACTGTTCAAGTAGTGTGACCTTTGGTTTATAGTTGCCCTCAACGCCCTGTACTTCTTTGAAAACTTGCTCAACAGTCACAAAGATACGAGAGTAAAGATGGTAACCATCAGGATTATGGGTAATGCAGTAGTGACATACCTGACATGAAATATTGCCGAAAATACACAAAAAGACCCCCAACAATAAGACCGAGAACCAGGAGAACGAGGAGAGCTGTGGCCCAGGATGGAAACCGTGCTGTGGGAAACAGAAACATAAATAACATGACTTTTGACCTCTGTCTTGAATATACAGTACTGACCTCTGACCTGTCTGTTTTAGGGTTTGTTGCTGACCTTTGACCTGCAGCTGTATGTCTCTCACTCTCCGTTGTCCTCCTAATGCTCTGGCGGTGCAGGTGTAGTTGCCGCTGTCAGAGAGGCGGAGTTTTGTCAGACTGAGGCTGAGGTCTCCAGTTTCCAGAGCGTCAGCCATCATGGATGTTCGGCCGCTGTAAAGCTGGTTTTGGTCTTTAAGTTCATCACCTTCCTGCTGACGCTGGTGGACGGTTGGAGGATTGAGATCGTAGCGGCTCCACACCACTGTGGGGTTGTCCAGTTCAGACATTTGATACTCACAGGGCAGCAGGACAAACTCCTCCCCCTCATACAGCTCCACAACTGAGGCATGCTGGGAAACTGTGAGGTCACACAGACAGAGAGGTTCAATCACAGCAGCCTTATTTCAGGTCTTATTGCTCCTGGATCCTCAATCTGGTCCTGTTTGTGATCGGACTCACAAACAGGATCAATAACAGAACAAACTGATAGACTGACTTTATTGATTCAACATGGTGTTTAAATTAGTGTGTTAACTGTCTGAACTCCTCTTTCCTCACATCTTTTCCTTCTATCTCTCCATCACATCTTCAGTGGCAGCCACTGATACTCAGGGAGAAGACAGGACTGATGGACATGTGGAGACATTCATACAGATGAGACAGACCCTGAGTGTTTTGGACCATCTGTGTCCATTTTGTAATAAATTATGTTCAGTTGTTGAAAGACTGTAACAAAGTGAATGTCGTCTACAGTGTGTGCAGCCTGTAAACTAGAAAACTGACCTCTGACCCGTATCTAAAGCACTGACCTCTGATTGCTTTCTACAGACCTATATCTAGAGCAGTGTGCTTCCCAGCCTTTTTATCTTGAGGGACCCCTTTTCTATAATTTAGTAATCTGACAACCCCTGACTAAGTGACATATTTTATTCAAAACTGTACAATTACGACAAATAGTGAACTCAGTCACTGCGTGAAGCTTGTGTAAAAGTAAAATTTAAATGGCTTCTTTTCTGACAAATTCAGTGTTTTCTTGACCCCGATGCTGGCCATTGTTCAATCAGACTTAATTAACTTTAAAAAATGTATTTACTTTTCTTCAGATAAGTGAGCCAAATGCTGAGATATAGACCTACTGTGTATATTTTCATTCAGTTTTGCAACCGACCTCCAGGTTGGGAACTACTAATCAAGAATAGGTTTTAGGGTTTGTTGCTGACCTTTGACCTGCAGCTGTATGTTTCTCACTTTCCATTCTCCCTGAAATGATCTGACGGTGCAGGTGTAGTTGCCGCTGTCAGAGAGGCGGAGTTTTGTCAGAGTGAGGCTGAGGTCTCCAGTTTCCAGAGCGTCAGCCATCATGGATGTTCGGCCGCTGTAAAGCTGGTTTTGGTCTTTAAGTTCATCACCTACCGGCTGACGCTGGTGGACGGTTGGAGGATTGAGATCGTAGCGGCTCCACACCACTGCGGGGTAACGGATTTCATAAGTTTGATACTCACAGGGCAGCAGGACAAACTCTTCCCCCTCATAGAGCTCCACAGCTGAGGCATGCTGGGACACTGTGAGGTCACACAGACAAAGAGGTTCAATCCCAGCAGCCTTATTACAGGTCTTATTGCTCTTGGATCCTCAATCTGGTCCTGTTTGTGATCGGACTCACAAACAGGAGCAATAGGATTAGGATCATTAATACTATTGGTAATATAAGCTATAAGAATGTGAACAACCTCCAGGGATATAATCCTGAAGAACAGAACTGAAGACAGTCTGACTGTACAGTCTTCTACATTCATCATGATTTACACAAACATTGAAAATATGCTGCCTTTAATATAATCTTCATGTTTTTATTGGAGTTTAAACAGACTAATGAAGTGAAGATGAAAGAAATACAGATTAAAGACATGATGTTGGACTAATGATCAGATCACAGGGAGGAAGGTTATCTTACCGTGCACGAGGATCACAAACACCACAAACATCTTCATCTTCCTGTAAAAACTACAACAACCACAAAGTCCTCATTAATCTGCTTCTCACTAAACGAACACTTGAAAAACACATTCAGTTCACAGCCAGTTGTCACTTCACCGCCTCCTGATAATCTGCCGACACTGTGAGGAGAAAACTTTAGTTTCACTTTAAACTGTTTCAAGTGAAGCAGCTGTTGAAATGAAAGCTGCTCAGCTGGTTTTTTTTCATTCCAACATCATTGTCAACTAGTCTTCATACCTACAACAGGCCAACTCCCAAAATCAAATATTTGAGCGGAGAGTAGACCAGCTACAGTTCACTGAAGTATGTTACATTAAATACGTGGGTAATGTTGGGAAACGGTGGCAGTTTTAGTTCACTTGCGAATAATGAGAACCTATAAATGTTGAGTACCCCAGTTTTATGTTAGAAATGTACAATCAGGGTCCCCAGCATTTAGAAACTGCTGAATCCTAACTTGAATATGTTGGACAGTTTCCATTAGTTAAATAAATACATTTAATTAATTAATTAACTAAATTGACAATATTTCAGAAACTGTTTGGCTGATTGTGACAATATAGCAGTGGTTGTCAGGGTTAGTGTTCAGGGTAGAGACGGAAAGAAAGAGGCCTACGAGGAAACAAAAAGGAATAGAAGGAAACAAACTCAGATGTTGAAGCAGACTGAAGATTATTGGTGTTACACCGACCTCTGCTGGACAGAGACGGTACTACAACCTGCTCACCACAGTAAAACAGGTGAAGTGATTGTGGTTTGATTGTGTGTTTATTGTCACATGCTGCTATCCTGGTGGTTCAGGAATTCCAATTAAAGGGCCAGTGCGTTTTATTTAATGGCACCTATTGATCAATCAAACTTTTTTTGTATAGCACCTTTCATACATTTGAGCGCAGTTCAAACTGCTTCACAGATGATTGACAAGATGATAATAAAACAGAAAGGAATGAAAACTAAATACAATACAATGACAAAAATGACAATAAAATACAATACAATTGGTTTTACAGGTATAAAGACAGTATTTAATAAAAGGTTTACTATGAATTAAATCAAACATGAAAACTCAAATTTAATTTGAACTTTTGATCATGATTGTCTTTAGAGTAGCCAAAAATGGCAGCTATATCCAAAATGTCCGACGTCCTGTTGGGTTTGTGGGACTAGTGCAGTGCCCGTAGGAAGTATGAATTGCGATAAAAAATTGTCAGGTTTTCTGTTACTGGCGAAAAACTCACAGTTTTAAAATTCTCTGTCTTGCGAGTGAGGGAGTCAGTTTACTGCAGGTGATTATTAACTTCGTCACTTTCCAGGATGTTTGGTGGGTCAGGATCTCAATCACTACACATTATAACAGCATCCACATGATTATAAAGTTTCCGCGGGTTTAGATTGACAGGGGGAGACAACTGGGAAACACCTTAAACACGGGCTCTGCAGTGATTGGCTCTGGTGCGCACATGGCTACGGTGGCTATGGTTGACAATGCTAGCGGAATTCGGAAATCATTTATGAAATAAGTTATTAACGGTATCTTTATAGTCCAAACAAAGCCGACGTTGCACACCCTTAAACCACAGAGCAGCCATGTTGAAACTCTCAGGTCAGTCTGATCCTGATCTGCAGAGATATTTGAGGCACACACACACACACACACACACACACACACACACACACACACACAGACACACATTGGTGAAACTTGGCCCAGAGGCTGCAGTTTATGGCCGTGGCCCGGACCCGAATCATCCAAACATTTTTCCAAGCATGCTACTGATGCCAGAAATATGATTCTCTGTGTGAAATAATAATTCCTTCAGCAGACGCTGCTCGGGCCCAACAACCACATAACATCAATAAGGAGGATAAACAAGTCAAGAATAAGGAGATTGTTGAAATAAATAACTAACATTAAGCAGAAGATAAAGATCCTCAGGTGCCTGCCTCGCCAAAGGTTTTAGTCTGGCACAGTCTGGTCCCAGAGGATCTGAGGGGATGTACCGGTTCAAGACCATGAAGTAAACAAAACAAGTAAAAGAATTTCAATATGATTGTAAAACCTGACAGGAAACCAATGTTAGGCTTTATAACAGGTGTAATGTGTTCTCTTATTCTGGTCCTGGTCAGCACTCGCGCTGCAGAGTTCTGAATCAACGGCAGCAGATTTAGACCAGAAAGGAGCGTTGATCAGTAATCCAGCCTGTTTGAGTTTCTCTGTGACACTCAGAAAGACAAACTGTTGTACACAGTCTGTTAATGAGCTGCTCTAATCTATAGATGGTCCTAAATGTTATAAAAAAAATATAAATATATATATATATATATATATATATATAAAATGACTTGTGATGTTTATTTCTGTTTCTGTTAATATAATGACCATAATAATAATAAAATGTGCCTTCAAAGACTGTGGGACAATATGGAGCTTTTTTGATGATGCACAGGCTGAGTCTTTAAATGTTGGTATAATCAGATTTAATGTATCTGAACACAAGATGTAAAATAAATGAGAATTGAAATGAAAACACACACACACCTCAGAAAAACTATATAAACACAGGGAACTATACACGCAAACACACAATATACAATATATACAATACATACAAGCAAAACATAGTTAAAAACTTATTTTTCTGCTCTCTGTTCTGCCAACCACTCTTCAAGAGATTTGCCATTTGAGGCACGTGAGCAGAAGGTGGCACTGCCATGACGACTATGCCCAAACTCCTTTGTTTTGGGCTGCCCACACTGGCTACAGGTATTGTAGGTGACCCCTCTCGCATATTTCCTCTTGTGGACTCCACTCTCCTCCTCAAGGGCCCGCTGGCGCCTGTTCCTGTGCGTGTACCGGGACACAGAAGTAGCAGGTGCAGGAACAAGTGGAGCTGGGCCTGCACTGGATGCTGAGGCACCAGAAGCTGGCAGTACGCATGACACAGTGTTGTCTGGGTTGAGGATGCAAATCTCTACCCTAGGCAACATCCCAGGAGCTGCAATGGGCTGTGCAATGTCTGGTGCGGTGGGGGCAGGTGCTATGGGGCACTCCCTGGTGGCAGCAGCTGGCCGTCAGCCTGGCCGCAAAACAGGAGCCTGCCCTTCCAGATTTGGAGGGAGGACAAATTCATGCCGTGGGCCTGATGCTGAAGGAAGGAGCTGCAGTCGTTCCTTCGGTGGTGGAAGCTGGTCAGGTGCCACAGGAATCGGGTTGGTTGGAGCCATTCCCTGAGAAAGGATACCCCTCTCCTGGCTCTTCAGCCTCCGTTGAAACCTGAGAGAAGATAATTTGTGTTAGATATTTATTCATTAGAGAACTATTCAGTCAATTTGAGGTAAATGATGAGCCTGACCTACCATTGAATGAGTGTCCGCTGATTAAGCTCAAAGAGCTGGATCATTGTCTCCACCATAACCCTTGGACTGTTGAGCACTAAGTCCCGGATGTGGTGATAGTCGCTGAGAATTTTAGTCCATCTGGGGGTGGACAATGCAGCCTTCTTGGTGGCTTTCTTGTGTAAAGTGCACAGCCTTATGCATATGGCCTCAACCAAGCTGCATCATAGCAAGGTACTGTAAGGGAATATCTGCAGCAAAAGGTAAGAATATACTGTTGTAATTGTTGGCAAAGACCCATTTTGATAATTTTATGAAAACAAGTTCTTACTGTTATTTTGGATTTGCATCTGGTATTTCACACATCATTGTTAATACATATTTGTTGCTTTGTTGTGTGTCTAAATGAAATAAATAAAATGTACTGCATTGTGTGGTCAATGACAAAATAATAATTTAATTGGAATTTTCTTATTCCAAATATATTTAAAAAAGTAATATATTCATATTTTTAATAAAACTAGAATTTTAAGTGTATTTGACTTATAATATTAAGTTTTGACTATTGTACTTTTAAGTAGACTCCACTATACTTTTCTATTGTGATAACGTAAACCATTTAAGTGTATGTAAATTAAATGTTAAATTCTGACTATTGTACATTTAAGTTGACTATACTTAAACAAATTAATTTTCTCTACTGTCAAAAACTTAAACCATTTGAGGCAATCACTTGACACAAATGGTTTAAGTACCATCAACTTATCCGGGTTTACAGTGTATCGTTCATGTTATCAACTCTTTATTTACACTGTAAAACAATCTGTTATTCTATTAATATTATTATAGATCCATGTATTTAAAGACAAACACAAACGCCCTGTAAACTCACTAAATATCCTGTGGATGTTTCATGTAAAATAAATAAATAATAATAATAAAATAATAAAATCGGTAACTGTAAATAATAATTAAAGATAATTAGATTTGAATACGTTTTGCAAATCTGTAATTTTTACTGTTAATTTAATTTATTATAAGTGTAATACTGTTAATAATTAATTTATAAAAATAATGTAAAAACTTAACATTAAAAAGTATTAATTTTAATGTATTAGTTAGTTAACTGACAGATATGTTGTATAATGATGGAAGTTGAATAAATGTTGTTTATCAGTGTATAAGCATTGGTAAACTATCCAAATACAGTTATCAGTGTAAACAGCAATAATTACTGTAATTTCACAGATAATGACTTTTATTACAGTTCTATAACTTTTAACATTCAGAGTCTGAAAGCTGAGTGTGTGTTGGGGGGGGAGGGTCTTAGAAGCAGTTATTGAATTAATATTGAATGGATAGATAGATAGATAGATAGATAGATAGATAGATAGATAGATATACTTTATTGATCCCAAGCTGGGAAATTGCAGTGTAGCAGCGGCATTACACACAGTAACAACACAATAAGTAAAGAGAACAACATAGACATATCAAAAAAAGCTATATAAAATGCAATATAAAAAATGTATAGAATGTATAAATAAGTGGTATAATTGTAGTGCAAAGTAAAAATATAAGGTACAGTGAACAGATAAAACATATAAGGTTCTTGGAGACTGTATTGTTATGACCAGAGTTTTAGCTGTTATTGTACAGTGTGATGGCATGTGGCAGGAAAGATTTCCTGTATCTGTCCCTTCGGCAGCGGAGCTGGAGCAGCCTGTGAGAGAAGGTGCTCCGCTGTCTGACCACTGTGTGATGGAGAGGGTGCTGATCATTATTGTAATGTAATGTGTTCTGTCTTCATCCATCCTCTGTCCTCTCGCTCTCACTGCCTCCATGTTTGCAATGTTCTCACAGAAGAGGTGAGTTTACCTCAGGTCTGTTGTACGCTAGGGCCCAGACTGATTGGTGTTCAGTTAGTGTAGATCTGAATATGATCTGAATATGTATATATGTACATATATGTATAATAGGTATATGTTAATGTCAGAAACAGGGTTTAAAGCAGAAAATGTGTTTGTACATTCACTGTCTTTGTTCAAGGGACATTTACAACAGTTAAAGATTTGTGTGATCAGATCAGAAAGACTGTAATGGTGTTACACTGACCTCTGCTGGACAGAGACGATCCTGGAGACAGACAGACAGACAGACAGACAGACAGACAGACAGACGCTTTATCACTGATGAGAACACTAGCAATAGCAAGGCTATTATGTACTAACAGTTGATGAGATTGAGCAACTGTAATTAGTGAGAATCAATATTAGATTGTGGAAGCTGCAGATATTTCACTGCTGATAACGCTTTATGGACGCTGTCACTACAGACACAGTTTACACTCATTATGTTATTAAATGAAATCATCAATCTGAGACACATGGCCTCCATCATCACACGTAGATAAAATAAGAGAAATCTGCTCCCGCTCTGCCACATGGGGGCGCTGTACATTTGAGCTTTATTTACAGTTGTTCTCAACATTCATGATTCTCTAAACAGAGTGTGAAATGATCAAATCCATAACACAACACTTTATGGATTCAAACACATGAGAACAGTTCAGCTGACTGACACTCAAACGATAACTTCATTCAATCAGAGAAAGTATTTCCACATGGTTAAATGGCTTCATGTTGGTCTGACTGCATTTAATTGAGTTTACTGAACTTCTTGATTGTAAGTAGTTAAAAATATACACAGTAGGTCTATATATTAACATTTAGGATATTTCTGTGTAGAACTCATTCAATACTCAATACTGATTATTAACAGTAAGAGGATATATACATATAGAACTTGTAAACACCAAAATCAAAGACAACTAAAAAATAATAAACATCATGAGATTATGGGCAGAAAAGCAAAGTAATCAATCAATCAATCAAAGTAAATTAATCAGTCAGATCAGATAAATCAAATAATCAAATCAACAAGATCAATAATCAAAGATTGATCAACAGACAAATCAAACAGACTGATCAGCCATCAGAGGAGTTGGATCAATGGAGCTGCTTCTGTTCCTGGTTCTCCCTGCAGAGGAGACAGAGGACAGTCAGACACAGACAGACACAGAGACCTCTGACCTCTGACCTGAATCTACAGCACTAACCTCTGACCTGTATCTACAGTACTGACCTCTGACTGTGAGCTGCACTGATTTCCCTCTCTGGATGCATCTGGTGTCTTCCTTCTTATTGTTGACGTTGCAGCGGTATCTTCCTGTGTCTCTCTCTTTGGGGGATTTCAGGATCAGACTGAGGTCTCCAGTTTTCAGCAGGTCTTCCTTCATCTCAGTTCGGTCTCTGTAATTCTGGTTCTGTTTTTCAGGCCGGTCAGAACCGTTCTTATACACATGGACTGTCATGTAATCAGGTTGATAGCGGCACCACTCCACTTTAGCCATCTCAGGCAGGTTAGCTGTGGTCTTGAAGGGCAGTTGGACAGACTTCGCCCCCTCCTCCACCTCCACCTGACAGTCTGAGAGAACAACAAACCCCAACATCAGCTGTACAGACAGCAGCAGCAGTTTCTAATAACTTTATTGACTGATTACAAAGTTGTAGAGAACCCTGAAGGACAGAACCAGATGAGAGCAGCAGGTAACAGGGGACAGAAATATAGGAACTAAAAGCAGGTTTTCAAGCTGTTGGACATGTTGTGATTTTCTGTCCATGTGCTGCTTCACAGTAATGTCTCATCTCAGTGTTGAACTGCTGTCTGTCGCTCAAATGTAACAGTGAATGAATCTTAGTTCCACACAGCATTTCAAACACAGGTTCAACATCACTGATCAAACAAATGTCTCATTGTTTCTGTAGCAACACATTCACTCACATTATTTCTACTGTTGGGACCACTGGGACCATTTTATTTAACCTCAACTTTTATCATAACTGCCACTTCCTGTGACCTCTCATCAGGTCACTTCCTGTTACCGTAACCTGATACCCCTGATGACGCTTTGACCAGCAAACAAACGGCAGGTCGCCCTCTTCACACAGTGGACAGTTAGCTTTAATGTTATTTCATTCCCTCAGTGTATTATTAAAGATATGATTGGATGATCAGTAAACATTGATGGTTGACTTTTTGTTGGTTTCATAATCAGATATGAGCCAATCGCAGTCCTTCATGTCTCAGACTAATCTTTGTTATTCCAGCTGATCTGGATCTGATCCAGATCTTTAGTCTCCAAATATCACAACCATTGAAATGGAAACAGAAGCTTTGACCTGTATCTACAGCACTGACCTTTGATCCAGAGCAGCGCTTGTTTCTTCATCAGGATCTTTCTCTCCCTGTTGTAGACAGTGCAGGTGTAGGTTCCTCTGTCACTGTTTGTGGGATATTTCAGGGTCAGACTGAGGTCTCCAGGTTCCTGCAGGTTTCTCTTCATCTCTGTTCGGTCTCTGTAATACTGGTTCTGTTCTTCAGGCTGATCAGAGCCAGTCTGATACACATGGACCTTCCAGTTGTTTCTGTTCTTCCACTCCACTGTGACGTCCTCAGGCAGGTGAACTGTGGTTTTGCAGGGCAGCAGGACAGACTCCACCCCTGAATCCACCTCCACCTTGTAGACTGAGAGAACAACAAACCACAACATCAGCTGCACTGTAGAAAATCTATTTCAATCCAGTGAAAACGTGTCAGTGCATTCAGTAGTTGATAGAGATTTCTCAGTCTGGACCAAAGTGATGGAGCCACTGATGGATATTGTGATGGCAGAGCCACCTCACCACATGTCAGCTGATAAACTGTTTTAGTGCTCAGCACACAGAACTCCCAAACCAAAACCTGAGCTTGGTAGATTATTATCTAGAAACAAAACTAACACTGATCTGGTTTTGATACATTAATCCCCTTTTATTGGACTTTATACAGTTCTTGGAATGATTGTCTGACCACTTATTTCTAGAGATTTCTCACTTTACTTGAGCCTAGATATTCAGATTATTTCAATAAATCTAGCTGTGGTCAGTCAGTGGCCAACAGAAATGTTTTAAGTCTGGATTTAAAAAACACAGGGTGAGGCAGACCTCTACACTTCTGGAAGTTTATTCCAGATCTGTGCTGCATAGAAACTGACAGCTGCTTCTGACCCTGGGTACTGTGAGCAAACCTGACCCACATGAACCAACAGCTCTGGATGGTCCATAACAGAGCAGCATATCACAGACTGGCTCAGAACCATTCAGTGTTCAATAAAAGTATTTTGAAATAAATTCTTCTTTCACCTCCACCTGACAGTCTAAGAGAACAACAAACCCAAACATCAGCTGTACAGACAGCAGCAGCAGTTTGTAATAACTTTATTGACTGATTACAAAGTTGTAGAGAACCCTGAAGGACAGAACCAGATGAGAGCAGCAGGTAACAGGGGACAGAAATATAGGAACTAAAAGCAGGTTTTCAAGCTCTTGGACATGTTGTGATTTTCTGTCCATGTGCTGCTTCACAGTAATGTCTTATCTCAGTGTTGAACTGCTGTCTGTTGCTCAAATGTAACAGGGAATGAATCTTAGTTCCACACAGCATTTCAAACACAGGTTCAACAGCACTGATCAAAAAAATGTCTCATTGTTTCTGTAGCAACACATTCACTCACATTATTTCTAGTGTTGAGACCACTGGGACCATTTTGGAGGATTTAACCTCAACTTTTATCATGACGGTCACTTCCTGTGACCTCTCATCAGGTCACTTCCTGTTCCCGTAACCTGATACCCCTGATGACGCTTTGACCAGCAAACAAACGGCAGGTCGCCCTCTTCACACAGTGGACAGTTAGCTTTAATGTTATTTCCTTCCCTCAGTGTATTATTAAAGATATCATTGGATGATCAGTAAACATTGATGGTTGACTTTTTGTTGGTTTCATAATCAGATATGAGCCAATCGAAGTCCTTCATGTCTCAGACTAATCTTTGTTATTCCAGCTGATCTGGATCTGATCCAGATCTTTAGTCTCCAAATATCACAACCATTGAAATGGAAACAGAACGAGTTCAATTCTCCATATGAGCCTCTTAAAGATGTTTGTGTGTCAGCTCCAAATATGAGCTGAACATTCATGAAGGTATTCAGCTCAAAGAGATTCTGTGACTGTTATTGATCCAAATATGTGACAGAGAAGAAACAATATCTGTCAGATGTTCCATCAGTCACTTGTTAACAAATGATGTTCACATTCTATCAGATTCACTTTAAAATGACATTTACCTTCTAATGAGCTTCTGATGGAAACATTTCATATAGATCACAATGACTAGACTTTTTATCACAATAATGATACAATATTCAAAGCAGTGACCTTTGACCTGTATCTACAGCACTGACCTTTGACCTCAAGCAGCACTTGTTTCTTCATCAGGATCTTTCTCTCCCTGTTGTAGACAGTGCAGGTGTAGGTTCCTCCGTCACTGTTTGTGGGGTATTTCAGGGTCAGACTGAGGTCTCCAGGTTCCTGCAGGTTTCTCTTTATCTCTGTTCGGTCTCTGTAATACTGGTTCTGTTCTTCAGACTGATCAGAGCCGTTCTGATACACATGGACCTTCCAGTTGTTTCTGTTCTTCCACTCCACTGTGACGTCCTCAGGCAGGTGAACTGTGGTTTTGCAGGGCAGCAGGACAGACTCCACCCCTGAATCCACCTCCACCTTGTAGACTGAGAGGACAACAAACCACAACATCAGCCGCACTGTAGAAAATCTATTTCAATCCAGTGAAAATGTGTCAGTGCATTCAGTAGTTGATAGAGATATCTCAGTCTGGACAAAAGTGATGGAGCCACTGATGGATATTGTGATGGCAGAGCCACCTCACCACATGTCAGCTGATAAACTGTTTTAGTGCTCAGCACACAGAACTCCCAAACCAAAACCTGAGCTTGGTAGATTATTATCTAGAAACAAAACTAACACTGATCTGGTTTTGATTCATTAATCTCCTTTTATTGGACTTCATACAGTTCTTGGAATGGTTGTCTGACCACTTATTTCTAGAGATTTCTCACTTTACTTGAGCCTAGATATTCAGATTATTTCAATAAATCTAGCTGTGGTCAGTCAGTGGCCAACAGAAATGTTTTAAGTCTGGATTAAAAAAACACAGGGTGAGGCAGACCTCAACACTTCTGGAAGTTTATTCCAGATCTGTGCTGCATAGAAACTGACAGCTGCTTCTGACCCTGGGTACTGTGAGCAAACCTGACCCACATGAACCAACAGCTCTGGATGGTCCATAACAGAGAAGCATATCACAGACTGGCCCCGAACCATTCAGTGTTTGGAAGTCAATAACAGTATTTTGAAATAAATTCTTTGATGTGTAGGAAGCCAGTGCAGAGCTCTAAGACCTGGACTCATGTGTTCCACTTAGACTCTGGCAGCAGCGCTCTGAATCCTTTCAGTCTGGGTTTTTAAGGTGGTATTAGGAGGATCTTGTGATTCTGTTGATGTTGGTTTGGGTTTTTAGGTCCAGAACTACACCAAGATTTCTGACATGGTAGAATCCTTTGGTTCAGAAACAACAACAAATACAACAGAAATCTAACGTTATGCTAGCAATGCTAGCAATGCTAGCATGTCATTGTCTCCAATTCAATATGAACATTTCCACCAACGAGAGGACATGTTATATTTATGTAGTATAGTAATGATACCGTATTCAAAGCACTGACCTTTGACCTGTACCTCAAGCAGCACTTGTTTCTTCATCAGGATCTTTCTCTCCCTGTTGTAGACGGTGCAGGTGAAGGTGTTACTGTCTCTGTTTGTGGGGTATTTCAGGGTCAGACTGAGGTCTCCAGGTTCCAGCAGGTTTCTCTTTATCTCTGTTCGGCCTCTGTAATACTGGTTCTGTTCTTTAGGCCGATCAGAACCGTTCTGATACACATGGACCTTCCAGTTGTTTCCGTTCTTCCACTCCACTGTGACGTCCTCAGGCAGGTGAACTGTGGTTTTGCAGGGCAGCAGGACAGACTCCACCTCTGAATCCACCTCCACCTTGTAGACTGAGAGGACAACAAACCACAACATCAGCTGCACTGGAGAAAATCTATTTCTAAGTCAGTCAGATAATCTGATATTCTGTCATGTTTTCAGTCAGGTTATTTAATTTATTTAGAACGGTAAACAGACAGTTCACTGGGACTACTTTGTAGGTGTCTACATCAGGAATTAACGGATGCCCTGCAGCCAATCAGAATCCAGTATTCACGCAGACTATGGTATAAGGGGGTTTGTCAGCCGGTCAGGACAGTTGCAAACAGGGATTGATTTTGACTGGGTTCCATTTTTGTACATTTACTTTTTAAAATCTCTTCATACCAGAGACAACTTAAGAAACTTATAATGTGAAGTTAAAGGGACACTTCACCCATTTGCATTAAGCTTTGTATCATTAGAACCCCAGTCATATTTTTGAATGGTCATGCATCATTCCCTCACTTTCCCTGAGAGGGGAGAAATAAGGATTTTAGTGTTGCACTTCCTGCTTCCAATGATGTAAAAATCGTCATTTTGCGTCATTGGAAGCAGGAAGTCTCATATCTCTGTAGAGGGGGTGAGACTACAAACACTACTTCCTCTTTTTTTTTCACTCACGCTACAGACCTATTACAGATCAGTGGGTGGGACTTCACCTGCAGAAATTAAAAAATATAATCAGCATCTTGTTTGGAAGCTAAGGCGCCGTCGAGCCAGACGTTACGACTATGGTAATCAATGTAATATGGAAGAAATTTCGTAGTATGTAAGTATGATGGTCGAATCAGATGTTCGTGGCTACCTTTATGAGCCGCAATATAGCGAGCAGCAGCTGAGGCCTCTGCAGCCGAGGCAGAGGACCTGCCTGTCACGGACGAGGAGCCCGGACTGGCTCGAGCTGGGGCGGACTGCTGGTGTCGGTGCTCTCGCTGTGCGCCCACAGACACACGGACGTCTGACTGTAAAGTGAGTGTTTCTATTTTCTGTCTTATAACAACGTGGCATGTACGTACACAATTTGTTCAAGCATTATCACAAAGTTATTCCCGGTTAATACGTAACGTCAGCCAACTGAACTAACTTCTTTACTGCACAAACAGCTTGTGGCACGCTAAACACAAAGACCATGCATCGCTGACTGTGTGCTCAATGTCTTGTAGACAATATCGCCTAACAGCCTTTCTGGAATGGGTCCTGCAAGGCGAGAGATTGGGTCGAGGCCATCGTGTCGTTTTACCCGCTTATGAGGCTATCCGACAGAAATATCCAGCTCCAGATGGCCAGTACTGCGGGCACCAAGGAGTTGAGGACGCTCAGGAGGAACCATAACTGTCATTGTTAACATATTTATTTTTGTTGTTGTTGATATATTTTTGTAAATAAATGGTTTACATTCACGTTGTTGTAGTCCTTGATAGTGTTAGTGGGAGCGGCTTGCGGAGCTGTGCATTGTGGGAGTTGTTGTTTTTAATACAAATGCGCCCTAAAGTCACTTTCTGTCTTTTCTCGGTCAAATAGGCACCAAATTCAAAATGTATTTTACATTTCGACTACATATATATAACCCACTTTCAATAAATATTAATGTTTCCACGGGTGAAATGCTCCTTTAATATTAATATCAGTATTGTTATTACTATATAAATCAAATAGACAGAACCTCTGACCTGTGTCTACTGACATCTGACGTGTATCTACAGCACTGATCTCTAACCTGTATCTCTAGTACAGATCTCTGACGTGTATCTTCAACACTGACCTTTGACCCAGAACAACTCTAACAACCAACCATAATTTAAGCTGTACAGACAGCAGCAGTTACTCTGATTGTAACAAGACTTCACTGCACCATCCTTCTCTTACCCTTGGTTCACATTGCCTACCTGAGTGTGACCAGCGCGTGGTGTTTACACAGCCCTGTTTTTCTATACTGAATTTGCCTTTGATAAATACAAATACAATAAAAGCTCTGTTAACATATGAGCGAGATTCCACCACACACTGTTCAAGTAGGCAGTGTGACCTTTGGTTTATAGTTGCCCTCAACGTCCTGTACTTCTATGAAAACTTGCTCAACAGTCACAAAGATACGAGAGTAAAGATGGTAACCATCAGGATTATGGGTAATGCAGTAGTGACATACCTGACATGAAATATTGCCGAAAATACACAAAAAGACCCCCAACAATAAGACCGAGAACCAGGAGAACCAGGAGAGCTGTGGCCCAGGATGGAAACCGTTCTGTGGGAAACAGAAACATAAATAACATGACTTCTGACCTCTGTCTTGAATATACAGTACTGACCTCTGACCTGTCTGTTTTAGGGTTTGTTGCTGACCTTTGACCTGCAGCTGTATGTCTCTCACTCTCCGTTGTCCTCCTAATGCTCTGACGGTGCAGGTGTAGCTGCCGCTGTCAGAGAGGCGGAGTTTTGTCAGACTGAGGCTGAGGTCTCCAGTTTCCAGAGCGTCAGACATCATGGATGTTCGGCCGCTGTAAAGCTGGTTTTGGTCTTTAAGTTCATCACCTTCCTGCTGACGCTGGTGGACGGTTGGAGGATTGAGATCGTAGCGGCTCCACACCACTGTGGGGTTGTCCAGTTCAGACGTTTGATACGCACAGGGCAGCAGGACAAACTCCTCCCCCCTCATACAGCTCCACAGCTGAGGCATGCTGGGAAACTGTGAGGTCACACAGACAGAGAGGTTCAATCACAGCAGCCTTATTTCAGCTCTTATTTCTCCTGGATCCTCAATCTGCTCCTGTTTGTGATCGGACTCACAAACAGGAGCAATAGGATTAGGATCATTAATACTATTGGTAATATAAGCTATAAGAATGTGAGCAACCTCCAGGGATATAATCCTGAAGAACAGAACTGAAGACAGTCTGACTGTACAGTCTTCTACATTCATCATGATTTACACAAACATTGAAAATATGCTGCCTTTAATATGTTCTTCATGTTTTTATTGGAGTTTAAACAGACTAAAGAAGTGAAGATGAAAGAAATACAGATTAAAGACATGATGTTGGACTAATGATCAGATCAGAGGGAGGAAGGTTATCTTACCGTGCACGAGGATCACAAACACCACAAACATCTTCATCTTCCTGTAAAAACTACAACAACCACAAAGTCCTCATTAATCTGCTTCTCACTAAACGAACACTTGAAAAACACATTCAGTTCACAGCCAGTTGTCACTTTCCTCCTCCTGATAATCTGCCGACACTGTGAGGAGAAAACTTTAGTTTCACTTTAAACTGTTTCAAGTGAAGCAGCCGTTTGTATGAAAGCTGCTCAGCTGGTTTTTTTTCATTCCAACATCGTTGTCAACTAGTCTTCATACCTACAACAGGCCAACTCCCAAAATCAAATATTTGAGCGGAGAGTAGACCAGCTGCAGTTCACTGAAGTATGTTACATTAAATACGTGGGTAATGTTGGGAAACGGTGGCAGTTTTAGTTCACTTGGGAATAATGAGAACCTATAAATGTTGAGTACCCCAGTTTTATGTTACAAATGTACGATCAGGGTCCCCAGCATTTGGAAACTGCTGAATCCTAACTTGAATATGTTGGGCAGTTTCCATTAGTTAAATAAATACATTACATTAATTAATTAACTAAATTGACAATATTTCAGAAACTGTTTGGCTGATTGTGACAATATAGGAGTGGTTGTCAGGGTTAGTGTTCAGGGTAGAGACGGAAAGAAAGAGGCCTACGAGGAAACAAAAAGGAATAGAAGGAAACAAACTCAGATGTTGAAGCAGACTGAAGATTATTGGTGTTACACCGACCTCTGCTGGACAGAGACGGTACTACAACCTGCTCACCACAGTAAAACATGTAAAGTGATTGTGGTTTGATTGTGTGTTTATTGTCACATGCTGCTATCCTGGTGGTTCAGGAATTCCAGTTAAAGGGCCAGTGCGTTTTATTTAATGGCACCTATTGATCAATCAAACTTTTTTTGTATAGCACCTTTCAAACATTTGAGCTCAGTTCAAACTGCTTCACAGATGATTGACAAGATGATAATAAAACAGAAAGGAATGAAAACTAAATACAATACAATGACAAAAATGACAATAAAATACAATACAATTGGTTTAACAGGTATAAAGACAGTATTTAATAAAAGGTTTACTATGAATTAAATCAAACATGAAAACTCAAATTTAATTTGAACTTTTGATCATGATTGTCTTTAGAGTAGCCAAAAATGGCAGCTATATCCAAAATGTCCGACGTCCTGTTGGGTTTGTGGGACTAGTGCAGCGCCCGTAGGAAGTATGTATTGCTATAGAAAATTGTCAGGTTAAGTAGCTTTTTCATGGAAAAACAGCTTCTGTTACTGGCGAAAAACTCACAGAGTTTTAAAATTCTCTGTCTTGCGAGTGAGGGAGTCCGTTTACTGCAGGTGATTATTAACTTCGTCACTTTCCAGGATGTTTGGTGGGTCAGGATCTCAATCACTACACATTATAACAGCATCCACATGATTATAAAGTTTCCGCGGGTTTAGATTGACAGGGGGAGACAACTGGGAAACACCTTAAACACGGGCTCTGCAGTGATTGGCTCTGGTGCGCACATGGCTACGGTGGCTATGGTTGACAATGCTAGCGGAATTCGGAAATCATTTATGAAATAAGTTATTAACGGTATCTTTATAGTCCAAACAAAGCTGACGTTGCACACCCTTAAACCACACAGCAGCCATGTTGAAACTCTCAGGTCAGTCTGATCCTGATCTGCAGAGATATTTGAGGCACACACACACACACACACACACACACACATTGGTGAAACTTGGCTCAGAGGCTGCAGTTTATGGCCGTGGCCCGGACCCGAATCATCCAAACATTTTTCCAACTGTTAAATTTTGTTGCACGTTTGTGAGATTCAGAGCATGCTACTGCTGCCAGAAATATGATTCTCTGTGTGAAATAATAATTCCTTCAGCAGACGCTGCTCGGGCCCAACAACCACATAACATCAATAAGGAGGATAAGAAGTCAAGAATAAGGAGATTGTTGAAATAAATAACTAACATTAAGCAGAAGATAAAGATCCTCAGGTGCCTGCCTCGCCAAAGGTTTTAGTCTTCACCTACAAAAACAAAACAGAAAAAAGAAAGTATTCTTAATATGTTTAAGCAATATAGCACTCGTGATCGCGGGGTTGGCAATGGATAATCCACCGGTGTTGTTCAGGACTGTAATATTAGAAATATCAGAAACTAGTAACTAGGGCTGGGTAAAAAAAATCGATTTAATCGATTTTGGATCGATTTCATTTAGATTTTGCAATATCGATTCATAGGGCATGAGATCGATTTTTTTTTTCCCTCCATGAACCCCAGTAGACTCGTGCGTGATGACGCAGCAGCGCGTTTACGTCAGGTTGACGTTCAAGCGCACATACAAAATGACCGAAGCAGGTAAAACCGCGCTCAGCACGCCGTCCCAACTAAAGTCTGACGTCTGGAACCATTTCGGGTTTAAAGCAACAAAGAGCGGGATAAAACCAAAGTGGTTTACAAGATCTGCCGAGCGGAGCCCAGAAACCACTTTACAAGGTATCACACTGCGTTAACGTTAACGGTAGCTTCCGACAACCAGCCGTCCGGGGAGGAACTAACATTAGCGGCCGATTCTCCGCGGGCCGTAAACACGGCGGGAACACTCGGTAGCGGGAAACGAAGGCTTCAAGCGGCTCGTTATGGTGCAACGTGAAACTGCGCTCAATGCAGCCGTGAGTCCGATCTCCGTGGTCAAACCAGCCGCACGTAAATTTAAACTGTGCGAGTATTCTCAGCATTACGGTAAAGGCGGACAAACAGCGTATTCAATTCCGGTTTTCAAAATAAAGGTATTTAGAACATTAAAGCTATGAGTCGAACCTACATTTAAAATAAAATATGTTGCATTAAAGTTTTCCATGCCCCCATGATGAATAAAAAACACCTAATATCAAAAGTCCCGTATTTATGCCTCCAGAGATTGCATATTTGACCATATTTGAGGTACTGTAAAAACACTTTGCTCAATAATTCCTAACTATGGATGATATATTTGACTTCTACACGTCTAAGACTACAAGTAAACTCAATATAAAGCATTTTTACTGCAGCAATTTGGAGAAATTTAAGAACAAAAGTCCATATGTGTACCTCCAAGTGGCATATTTTCTCATATTTGAGCTACTATAAAATATTATTGCTCTAATATGGACTTTTGTTCTTAAGTTTCTCCAAATTGCTGCAGTAAAAATGCTTGATGTTGAGTGTGACTGTAGTCTTAGACGTGTAGAAGTCAAATATATCATCCATAGTTAGGAATTATTGAGCAATATATTTTTACAGTACTTCAAATATGGTCAAATATGCAATCTCTGGAGGCATAAATACAGGACTTTTATTTTGACATTTCTCCACACTGGCGCCGTAAAGATACTCGATATGAGGTGTTTTTATTCATCATGGGCGCATGGAAAACTTTAATGCAACATATTTTATTTTAAATGTAGGTTCGACTCATAGCTTAATGTTCATAATACCTTTATTTTGAAAACCGGAAAAGAATACGCTGTTTGTCCGCCTTTACCGTAATGCTGAGAATACGTGCACAGTTGAAATTTACGTGCGGCTGGTTTGCATTGAGCGCAGTAACGTAAACACGTGACTGAAGCTGTTATGATGTATACATGTGTGAAAGACCACATCCTGACCAAAATGCAGTCGGCATAACTTGTGACACCTGGACATCGTACTCGACAGTGACTTCTCACTACATCGACAACGAGTGGTGCCTCGTGTCTCATGTGCTACAGACCACGAGGTTCTCACGAGCAGGTCTAAAACCCCCCCCCCCCACTTCTCGCCCTGCTGCTGGAGGCCTTGACCCCCAGCCTCGAAGACTGCACCGTGGCGAGGGACTTGAAGACTGCTGTAAAGAATAACTTGAGGACAAGGTCAGTGGAAGGCCAAATCAAAACATTACAAAAGCAAAGTTTATTATTTTATATGAGCATTTTCTTCTCATTTTACTGTGTGAGATTGTATATTTGTATGCATGCCATGTTTACACTCATACTGTGATAACAAAAATAAATTGTGAAATGTCTTTAAGATATGATGTGCATCAGGACACATTGTGTGCAGCATCAGCGCTGGATCCTCGCTGTAAGGCCCTACCATCCCTGTCTGCTAAAGAGCGAGGTGACACCTTCTCCAGACTGCAGACCGACGCTGCCACTGCTGCACGTGATGAAACTGTTCAATTTAATAATAATGTTTTCATTGAGAATTAAAAGTCTCTATTGGATTATAAGGAATATTATATCATTTAAAAGAGTTCATTAATGATTTTCAATCTATTTATTTATTTCTGTTTTTTTTCCCCCTGTCTTATTCAACAGCAAAATACTGATGGTAATGATGCTGATGAAGGAGCTGAGGAGATGGGGAAGCGACTTCACCCAAGAAGCCCAAGAAATCCAGCACCTTGGAGTCTCTCCTTGGGGCAGTTTACTCACCAACAGTAAAGGAACATGGACCGAAAACTCCAGCAATGAGGGCTGAAGATGAAATCAGAAGACACAGGGCGGAAAATCCTGCTGGGCTGAATGAAAGTCCTCTGAGCTGGTGGAGGTCAAATGAAAGGGAGCATCCACTGTTGGCTCACCTTACGAAGATATACCTTTGTGTCCCAGGGACCAGTGTTGCGTCAGAGCGGGTGTTTTCAACTGCGGGTGATACTGTCACTGCAAAAAGGAGCTGCCTAACCCCAAATCATATCAATGAGCTCCTTTTCCTGCACAAGAATCTCACAATGAGTGAGAACAAAGTCACAATAACAGGACTTTAGACAGTTTAAGTTTACTTTTAGTTTTGTTACCATTATTATTATTGTTGCACTTTAATAAACAATGCCTTAATGCAGTTTGCAGTGATGGAAATTTCACTTTTGAGACTTGAGACAGTTTTGTTTACAGCTCAAGTTTAAACTGTCCAATTTACAAGTTTGCACTTAAACCTGTTGTTTAAGGTGAAGAGAAGAAATAAAGTATTTTAGTATAATTGTATTTTGTAACACAGTTGAGCCATTTTCATTATTCAAGAGCAGATTGAATTGAACCGAAATCGAAGAGATTTAGGAAACTGGCCACGATACCCAGCCCTACTAGTAACCCATATGTATGCAATACCTGGAATAAATCTGTTTAAGTGGAGGTGGAAGGACTCCAGGGAGGTAGAGCCACGGGCACACCTGTAGCAGCACAGCTCCACACCTCCTTTCTTCAGGGTGCCTGTCTTAATGTAGAGCAGGAAGTCCTCTGGGTCTTGGATACAGCCCACGTGTTTCTCCTGCTCCTGCCATATCTGCTGGATGCGTTCGTGGTCCAGCAGAGGAACTCCCAGAGTGTCCTTCCCACTTGCACTGTCAAACAGACCGATCAATGACCCAATCAGCCTGATGGTCTCCTCCACCCCTCTGGTCTTCCTCCTGCAGTGCAGCGCCAACTCCCTCCGGGTGATGCGAGTGGTCACCGCCTCCTCGGAGATGTGGCCAATCCTCCTTGCTGCCAGCTCACCCTCCTTGGCACGGCGAAGAGCAGCAACATCCTCCGGATCCCACTCAAAAATGCACGTGGACAGGCGGGCCATGAAAATGCCGTACAGAGGGTGAGCCTCTGTTGTGACGCCTACGGCAAACCGACGCATGAAATGTCATATGGAGGCGCACTTGAAGCCCGTCCCACTCTGCAAACATGGCCTTCACCCGACCAGGTCCATGCTGACTGCAGCAGTCTCTGTCCACGTACAAGATTTTGGGTGCCACCTCTCCTGCCTCCCTGTACCGCTTCATCAGGCCAGCAGCCATAGCGTCCAGTGTTTGTCCCTCACCGGCTGTCAGGACTGAAAACTGCTCGTTTCCCACATTAGTGCACCAGGCAGCTGTTCCTTTTACTGAAGTTTCCAGCAGTACAGGAGACTGAGACTCGTTTTTGGTTGTAAAACTGCACAAACAGAAATAAAATACAAACATTTCTCATTAAAGAAATATTCTGCATTTGTGTCTGATCCGTCATTATTCACATGAATGGACTGAGCGACAGCACCTACTGGCTGTTAATGCTATCGAACATTAACATTACTGTTTGCAAGCTATAGCAATGACAACACCTAGGGATGAAGAGGAAATGTGTCCGATAATACCACATCACGTCTAAAAAGCATATCTGACCTTAAGATTGATGAATGGATGAAGAGCATGAAAACACCAATGCGACTGCGCAGTACCTGATAGCTGACATTGATGAGACTGTACCGACCGCCGAAGAGTGAGACACAGGGGAGAAACGTGATTGGTCAAAAGTAAGCCCACAGGGAGAAACGTGATTGGCTCATTTGGGCTTACTTTGGTGAAATTGACAAGATGCAGGAAGCCGCAAAGCGAGAGGTAGCGGGATCGATTCCCGCATCCTCCAAACTCTTTTTTTTTAAATTTCGACTACAAAACAAACAATAATGAAGTTATACTCACGAGTTGCTGTAAAGATCTTCTCTGGTGAGTCGTATTTTAATAAGGAATTTAATGAATGCTAATTAGCTGCACAGTCAGAGTGAACGCCTGGAACAGGGATAAAGAGTAATGCCCGAAGGTTGTGTTAAAAGAAAGAAATGACGGTGTTAAAAGCTAAACGTAGATGTTTTTAATTTCAGATTTACAGTTTACAATTTATAGTGACGTCACATTTTTCAGGGCATCGTGGGGGATTAGCTCAGATGGTAGAGCGCTCGCTTAGCATGCGAGAGGTAGCGGGATCGATGCCCGCATCCTCCAAACCCTTTTACTTTATCTTTATCTCAAAGATTACATGCTGTTCATGGAAATACAATGTGCTAGTGCTATTATTATTATTAATGTATGTAGTTATGTGAATCTATTCCCAAAAGGGTTGCATTAACATATAACCAAGGCAACTTCTGTAGAATGTAATCAGATTAATTAAGTAAAGTTAGTAAAGTAGTGGGTGGGTAGTCTCTTAAAGAACCGTAGTCTGGGTGAAAGATCGATTCTGACTGGCTGCTAGGTGTCCATTAATTCCTGTTTAGCGTTATCCTGTTTGAATTCAACTAAAAGCTCCCAGCACCAAACTCCCTTTAAGAAATATCCCATTTTAACAATTCCTACTGGTCCGTAAAAACACTTAACTCTAGAAACACGAGCTAAAGGAGGTCACGTGTCGACAGTCTTCTTGTCAATTCGGCAGCAATATAATCGATAAAGATAAACTGTATTGTGTACAAACTTTACATTTTGTCGCTTCAGCTCACTCAGCCTCTGTTGTAGCTGCGCTGTGGGAGTGGAGGGGAGAGAGTGGGAATGAGGGACCGACAGTTACTGAAGTTAAGATTTCTCACAGATATAAGAGCTGGTTGGCGGATCAGATACACGCCGAATTCAAGACCGACTCACAACACTGTTAATTCAACGTCTATTTTGTGTGTAGTTATCTGAGTTTACTATTACATCATCCTCCAAACCTATTATTTCTCCACCATAGAACAGAGGCTCAGCCCAAAACACTGAATGTGTCCAAAAAAGGTAGCCTATTATGTACTATGTATTATAACAATCATACAGCCTGAAACTTGTATAAAAACTTCCCTAAACAGGAAACAACCTGCTCCAAATTCCTCCAAATCTCTGGTTTTAGACAAACTTCCTGCAGTTACTGAGTTCAGTGTTCAGGTTCATTGTACAGTTTTAATATAATATGAAAAATACATAAAATATGGCATTGAGTCAGTTTAATAAATGACAGAAAAGGGGTATATTAAGGAAAAAGTTTGGGAACCACTGCATTACATTGAATTTAAGCCTATTATAAAATGTATTCCCATTATTTAACAAGTTATATTTAAAATTAATCTGAATTAATCTGTTATATTTGACACTAAACTGTGGTGGCCAGGCCTCGTCTAGCGCTCCCTACCTGGATCCGCCCCTGGTTCACCGCGGAAGGATTTATGAAGAGAATATAAGGGCTCGTCAACATGAGTAGCTTTAATTAATACTTTGAATCAATAAAATCGGACATGCAGAGAAATGACAACATGAAGAACGTGAGCAGAAGGTCTTCCGGGGTGATTAAAACACGCAATCGTACACCAACATCCGTCGACACCATCAACCCAAACAAACACAGTTCTGTTTTATTTGAGTGTTTTTCCTCCAGAATGACTCCTCGGCGTTCCCGTTGTCCCGCTCTACGGCGTCCCCGTGGTGACGAGGCCAGCCAGCTCGGTTTGGGAGCAGAGTCTCGAACCAATCAGCACGTGGATTATAAAGTCCTGACGCTGTCGCTGTCTGGCGTCGCTTTCTGCTCCCAAGTGTCCCAAAAGCAAAAATAAAACAAACAAATAAAAAAAAGGTATCCATTGGTTTCCCCCTCAATGTCAGTGCAGAGCTGCAGCCGGGCAGCGAGCACGAAGGATCCCGGTTCTGCTCGCCGCCCGTCGGTCGCCTCGCTCACATGAAGTCGTCTGAATCGTTACCGTCCTGCCAACGACACGCAGCGACGTTAATGCGGAGAATCAAACACTTGACATTCAGTTAATCTGAGTAACACACAGATCTGTCCTCACCTCATTAGTCTGCATGTTCTCACTCTTCATCAGTGACGAGTAGTTCCTGGAGAGACAATATACAGAGATTTAATACAGTACATATATATAGTTTATAGTATATTAAGTATTGAAGTACAGTTTGAAATGACTGGCTTTAGTAGCAGAAGGTTCAGGATTGGCACACAGTGTCCTTCCATGATGTGAGGTGGATGTTACTTTAAAGTGTAACTGCTGATTTGGTAAGAATGTGAATATTAAACAGCAGATCTTAGATGTTTTAGTGAAGAATTAAAAGACTATCCAGCTTTATTAAAACAACGTCACAGTACTCCACTAAGACCTACCGGAGTTCCTCCATCTCCTTTTTTCTCCTCTGCTCATCCTTCTCTTTCTTCTTCTGATCCTGGAGCAGCGCTTTCTTCTCGTTCCTCTCCTCCCTGTCTCTCGACTCTTTCTCCGCCGCCAGGTCGGGGAGGCGTTCCACTTTCGTTTTCTCCAGCCGGTTCACGATCTCGTTGACCTTCTTCTCCACCGCCACGATCTTCACCTGTGAAACACATCGGCATCAAACCCCCGAACCGGTCGTTTGTTTAACGTCGTCGTGTCATTTCCGTGTCGTTCATACGGACCTCTTTCTGTCGGTAGAAGCCGATCTGTCCTACGTCCATGTCTCCGGTTTTCTTCAGGTTGGCCCACGGCGTGTAAACGACGTTGATGTTGTTCATCTTGCAGCCTGACGGCGTAAACACACAGTTTCTTTTTCTTTAAATACAGAAGATCTGGATAATAAAGGCAACAAAAGGCTCCTTCTGAATCCTGACTCTATCAGAAGGCAGATCTTTACCTTGGATGCTGTTGTTTTTCACCAGCTGCACACAGTCGATCAGAACCTCCGGGGGGATGTCGTGTATCGTCTGACCCTAGAAAACAGAGACACACAGAGCGAGGATCAGCGGAGCTTATGGTGCCAAAGGCATCATAAACTACGCGGTTGGTGGAGTTCTGATCTGATTATTTCTTCAACAATCTGACAATCGAACCCTCTTTATGCAGCAATTCTTTCTTTACAAACGACCTCCGTCACTTTTTTATGTGTACAAACACGTCAAACACCAAGAACCATTTTAAGGAACAGGTAGAAACACTTTTGTATAAAGTAATGCGTTTAAAGCACAGTGTGGTACGAGCCTTTCTACATTAAATTCCATTCCATGGAATGGCGCCGGCGACAACGGCAGCCTGTCATGGCAGCTCCTTTCATTGTTGCAGTTTTAGTGTGTTTTCAGTGTGTTTCTGCTATTTTGAACTCTTTTCTTACTTTCTTACTACTTTGTTCACGTCGCCTAAATACTTTTTTGGCGTTTTTGAGCACTTTTTATTTTTTGTTTACACTGGTCTCCATGGCGACGGGGAGTCGCATTGTTTTCACCCGCGACCAGATGATCGCCCTGAGGTACCCGAGCATCCTGACCGGAGAGAGACCCTCCATACCGGAGGAGCTGAGGAGGAGACGGTGAGGCTGCAGAGCGGGGGTTAAACGGAGGATGAAGAAGAGGAGCTTTAAACTCTACATCCCTGCAATCATCGAGCAGATACCGGACTCCAACGTCACCATTCCCGGCTTCCAGACGGTTCGAGCCGACAGGGACACCACCGCGACCGGCATGAAGAAAGGAGGGGGGACTGTCCGTGCTCATAAACAACAGCTGGTGTAACGCCGGGTACTCTGTGTGAAAGAGCGTCTGCAGCCCGGACATCGAGCTCATCGCCGTCGGACTTCGTCCGTGTTGTCTGCCACGGGAACTTTCCAGTGTTATCACCATCACTGTCTGTATTCTTCACAGTGGTCTTCATCATCACCATCACTGTTTACATTTATGATGTCCTATTTATTCTCCTGTACAGCACTTTGGTCAACTTTGGTTGTTTTTAAAGTGCTTAACAAATAAAGTTGGATTGGATTGGATTAAAGTCTAACATGATACAGTTTGTTGAGTTGTGGACTTTATTCAGGATACAGTGTGTTTCATTGGTCGCCCGTCTAGTTGCTTTAACCTCAGAGGGAACACGGGACCGTAAGAGAGTGACGAAGGAAGAGATTTTACAGGAACGGTGTTAAACAGTGAAGACAACATCTCCCATGATCCCACGCTACTTCACAACATCATCAAACTTCAGCTTTTGTTCATGTGTTGATGTGAGCGTGAGTCTCGGCGTTTAGGGTTCAGTGACTCCTTACCTTTGGCAGTCTCAGGTAAACGTGAGCCGAAGACAGTTTGTCCACGTGAAACCTGGACAGGAAACAAACAAGACGGCGTGAACCAGAGGAGAGACCGAGTCACAACAAGGAAATGAACTGATTTGTTTGTTTGTTAATCTCGTGTTGTTGTTAAAACATTTAAAGTCTTTTATTAACTAATCTGTGACTGGAGTCTGAGTCAGGGGATTGTTGTTGTTTGTGTGGGAGTGATTGTTATTCTGGGTTTCTGTTGTTTGTGTTCAACTGATCTTTAATCTCTACAACCTGCCACTACTGACCTCTGCTACATAAACAATAAACAAACAAACAAACAAACAACTAATACTGTGCTCACAGATGATTTATTTGTGACACTTAAAGAAGAGTTATTGAGCTCTCACCAGATGTCTTCAGGCCATCCGTACTTTATCAAATCCTCATCTGCAGAACAACCACAGAGAGAGAGACAGAGAGAGAGAGAGACAGAGAGAGAGAGAGAGAGAGAGACAGAGAGACAGAGAGACAGAGAGAGAGAGGGAGAGAGAGAGAGAGAGAGAGAGACAGAGGGAGAGAGAGAGGCTTCATTACTGACAGACAGACAGACAGACACAGACAGACAGACACACAGACACAGACAGACAGTCCCACACACAGACAGACAGACAGACAGACAGACACAGTCCCACAGACACAGACAGACACAGACGGACACACAGACAGACAGACACACAGACAGACAGACAGACAGACAGTCCCACAGACAGACAGACAGACACACAGACACAGACACAAAGACAGACCCACAGACAGACAGACAGACACAGTCCCACAGACAGACAGACAGACACAGTCCCACAGACAGACAGACACACAGACAGACAGACACAGTCCCACAGACAGACAGACAGACACAGTCCCACAGACAGACAGACAGACACACAGACACAGACAGACCCACAGACAGACAGACAGACCCACAGACAGATAGACAGACCCACAGACACACACACAGACAGACACAGTCCCACAGACAGACAGACACACAGACAGACAGACACAGTCCCACAGACAGACAGACAGACACAGTCCCACAGACAGACAGACAGACCCACAGACCCACAGACAGACAGACAGACACACAGACAGACCCACAGACAGACAGACACACACACACACACACAGACAGACAGACAGACAGACAGACAGACAGAGTTTACAGTCAGAGATTTAACGATCCACTCACTCTCATATTTGTCCTTCCCCATGTAGATCGTGTACGGAGGGTTCACCACTGAGAGAGAACACAGAGAACACAGAGAACACAGAGAACACAGAGAACACAGAGATTAAACATTAAATTAAAAACCAGCAGCCTTAAATAAAAAGTACAGGCTAACCAGGCTAGCTGCTAGCCGCTAGCTGCTAGCCTAGCTTCACTCACCGGCACTCGTGAAGTAAAACACCATTTTAATGGAGTTCCCACAGAAAGAGAGGCAGTTTATATCGTCTGGAAGGGAAGTTACTGAGGAACATAAAGAAACACAGTCAGCTGTGCGGCCACTGTTCGATGCTGTCACCACAACATGTACGAGTTCACCCCGGAAGTTGTTAGCCAGCTGCGTCAAGCTACAGCGTTAGCACGTTAGCACACCGGAACTGGTTACAAAATAAAAGCTTGACATAAGTTTGAATTTGTCCCAGTGTGGAAGAGTTTGGATGTTTCTCTGCATGGATGTTTACCACATCCATCTATTAGAGTGCTGAATACATAGTATGCATTTCACTTTATTTGTTTGTTTGTTTTGTTTGTTTATTAATCATCAGATTAATCACACTGAACTTACTGAGGATCTCTATTTATTTATATTTTATAGATGTATACTACTTACATTTTCCTTTTTCTATACTATAATTGTCGTTATAATTCACTTCAGCATATCTCATATTATATGAAATTGTAATTTTAACAACTTTATCAAACTTGCTCATCTCTCATGTGGTGCTCTGGTCTGCATCTGAGCATGAAAAAGCTCAAAGTTATTACACAGAGCGTCTACTTCAAGTTCCACATTGAGGCTCGGAGGTCGTCTCTCTCTCTCTGTGTCACGTACACCTCTCCCTGCTCGCCAAAAGCACCCCCGAAACCTCCTGTCAATCATAGCGAGGGGCGGAAGTTGGTGAAACAAACCTTCAGTAGTTAGGGCCCGAGCACTGACCGTGTGATGGCACTATTGTAATTGAAGAAATTATTTTTCCTGCCAAACAAACACATTTTTGGAGGCTTTCCCGTGCTCCAAAACTGAATTGGCGCCATACAAATAGAGTTGAATTGAATTAATGCCAACATGTCAGTTTGATCACTTTTATATTTGTTGAATGATTCTTTATGGAATAATTGATTTCCTCACTACAGCTGCTCCACAAGTTCACCTCTGACATCAGTCCTTAAAGCTGCAGATTCCTCTCAAATCATTTCAACTTTCTGTCATTTCAAACTACTTTTGGACTCTTTCAGCTCGTCATTAGTTTCTGACTTTATACCTGATCTGTTCTGTTCATTGAACAAACAGCTGAGTTGGTTCTTGATCAGTAGTTTGGTTTACTCTTCTTATGTCTCTCTGTTCAAATGTAAAAATCTGATTAGTGTTTGTTTTATATGAGTTTCCCCAAACGAGCACACAGTCAGTGATGTATGGAAGTATGAGTGAACAATACAAAGTGGAGAATGAAGCTGGATTTAACTAATCCTTCATTTTATACAGTGTTGGATCCATTTGGACAGTTTTGCTTTGACATCATTTAGATGTGGTTTCCAGCATCATTTATTATCTAGAATCATCCCAAAACTTTGATTTCTTTTGATTTCAACCTGACTTATCAAAGTCTGTACATTTGTTCCACGATGACCAAAGATGATGAATTTAGTTCAAATCAAAGCCACTCTTTACACCTTGGAACTATTTTTACACAGATGCTGAATTTGATCCTGAAAGACTCTTGTTTGACATTTGAACACATTTTTTCTTCACAGAAACAAAAGTTTTAAGGCAACAAAGTTCAGTTTTAGACTCAAAGTTGAATATTTGTTCACACTTTAATATTTGAGTCATAAAAACACTTTCCCTCTAACTGTGCTTTCAAAAAGAAGAAGATTTGAAAAACAAGCAGCCACATTTGATCCTAAAAATGTTCATTTTTCTCAGAGTTATAGAAGAAGATCAATTCTTTCTATCATTTCTTCATCTCTACGTCTGCAGGCTGCACATTACCCTCACACATGATCCCTTCATCCCAGCATCCTTTGCTCCTCTCTTCCTTCAGCCTCCTCTTCCTCCTCTATTACAGTAAACACATCAGGTTGGTACTAACTAACATCAGCTGTGTGTGATCCTGTACAGACTGAACTATCTGGTCAGCAGTGAGAAAGTTTCTCTCTCCCTCCTACAGAGGACACAGAGACACTGAGGAACCAGACCTGGACCAGAACAACCCGAACCCAGGATAAAGAGGTTCAGTGAATGTGGTGTTGAAGGTGTGGAGGTGGATCAGTGTGTCAGAGGAGACTGTGTAGAAGGACAGAGTGCCAGCAGGACAGTCCACATACACTGCTACTCTACGGGAGGAGGAGGAGGAGGAGGAGGAGGAGGAGGAGGAGGAGGAGGAGGAGGAGGAGGAGGAGGAGGAGGAGGAGGAGGAGGAGATTGGTGTTTTTCTGTTATTGTGCCAGAAACAGTATTCACCACCAGAGCAGCACAGACTCCAGGACTGATCATTCCATCCAAACACACAGTCTCTACTGTTTCCTCTCCTGCTGATTCCTCTGTAACTCACTGATATATAAACTCCTCCTCTCCACTCGACCTCCCAGTAACAGCGACCAGTCAGACCATTTCTACACAGCAGCTGATCCCAGAAGTCAAATCTGTCTGGATGATCAGGATATGACTGATCCTCCTCCACATAAATCATCTTCCTGTTGTTGTCAGACAGTTTGATGTTTCTGCTCACTGTGTTTGTGTCGACTGTGAGTTCACAGGAATCTGATGGAGAGAACAAGACACAATACAGCTGCAGTTATTGATCTATCATCTGATCATTGATTGACACTTTGATGATGACATCAGAGCTGTGAATGAGTGATGTCACAGTGTGAAGATGGTTGAATGTGTGCTGCTTTGTTTTCACACTTACACTTCCTCAGACCTGGTCTCAACCATCGGACTCCAGCAGGCTCCACCCTGAAAGGAGGAGGGGGGTCAGAGCAGCATGGAAACATGGACATTACATCGCTCTCATACACAGAGCTTATTCTCTACAAATGGACTTACATCTTCACATGGAGCACTTATTATTAATCAGCTGATAGTCTTTCAGTTCAGTGGAGCTTCTTCTTATTGGCCGATGGCTACAGCTCATTATGTTCACTTATTGATGATCTATTATTATTATCAGTATTATATTTGGAACAGAATGTTTACATTGATTACCTTTAAACAGTTTAACATGGGAGGTGAATTGGTAAGAGCCGACTAAATATAATATTTCTAATCTGCTAATGCTAGTTAGCATACAGTCCATAAGAAGCTAATGCTAGTTAGCAACAGTCCATACAAAGCTAATGCTAGTTAGCAACAGTCCACACGAAGCTAATGTTAGTTAGCAACAGTCCATGAGAAGCTAATGCTAGTTAGCAACAGTCCATGAGAAGCTAATGCTAGTTAGCAACAGTCCACACGAAGCTAATGCTAGTTAGCAACAGTCCACACGAAGCTAATGTTAGTTAGCAACAGTCCACACGAAGCTAATGCTAGTTAGCAACAGTCCACACGAAGCTAATGTTAGTTAGCAACAGTCCATGAGAAGCTAATGCTAGTTAGCAACAGTCCATGAGAAGCTAATGCTAGTTAGCAACAGTCCATGAGAAGCTAATGCTAGTTAGCAACAGTCCATGAGAAGCTAATGCTAGTTAGCAACAGTCCATACGAAGCTAATGCTAGTTAGCAACAGTCCATAAGAAGCTAATGCTAGTTAGCAACAGTCCATACGAAGCTAATGCTAGTTAGCAACAGTCCACATGAAGCTAATGCTAGTTAGCAACAGTCCACACGAAGCTAATGCTAGTTAGCAACAGTCCATAAGAAGCTAATGCTAGTTAGCAACAGTCCACATGAAGCTAATGCTAGTTAGCAACAGTCCATGAGAATAAATAATGTGTTTCAGTTCATGTTGAGATGATTAAAAATACATAAGGGTGAATATGAATGAGAGACATGATTGATTAGAGATAAGAGATAAGTTGTGTAACATGATTTATTAATACGGGTAAAAAAGGAAACAAAACACAATGATGTCTAAGCTTTTAAGGTCTCAGGATATAGTTCATCATTGCTTTTGTTATAAGTTACACTTGAGTTAAAGAGAGATATGATACTGTACAGTAATTGATGAGAGATAATTGGTTTTTTGAGTTGCTGGATCTACATTCTGGGTTTCCTGTGGGATGCGAGGCAGGGTTAGAGAGTATCTGGAATTCTCCATCTTCATCATCTTCCTGAAGATAAGATCTGAGCAAGCGTACAAACAAACACACACATTCTACCCGGGTAGCACATACACATTGAATACACTTGGACGGACATGGATACACACTAAGCTTTTGGACTGGACTTTGACCAACATTGATATCAGACAGCAATAAGCTGTAAAGAAACACTTTCACTTTCAGTTCTTTTATTTCTTTTATATATTGGAATGAATCTGAACTGTGATTCTACTTTTTGTTGATTGTGAAATTGTGTTTACCTTTTTACATTATTATTATTTACATTTACTCACTCCTTGAGTTGAACCTGAGTGCAGTAGTTACTTCTGTTATGAATTGGTGACATTGAACTGAATTGTTGTTTAGGTGACGCCTTTAGTTTTTCTGTTCTGTTGCCTGGATTGCTGTGTTTTTATGTAACCACAAGATGGCGCCTCAATTAGTAAAGCAAACACAGGTAACAATACAGGTGACACAGATGATGAGCTGATGACTGATGAATGTTATTCTATAGGATGAGTTAAGAGCAGTTGAATTTTGCTACTCTAATCTAACTCTAATTTGTACCTCAGGGCCGCTGGAAGTCATTTTGAACAGGGGGTGCTGTGAAAAACTTGTTTGGTATTTTTGGACAAAAAACCTATGAGCCTATAGGCCTATTTAAAATACATTTTAAAAATAAATAAATAGATTGAGATTCACTACTTTATTGTCATATACACTTCAGTGCACACAGCCAGGGTCTGTAACACACAGACATCATCAGTTCTCAGATGAATATATGCGCTATTAATTAAACTTCACAATAACGCTATAACAATGCAATAGATTTGTTCAGCTGGCATGAACCCTGAGTCACTGCACCATCTACGTTTATGTCACACGCGACTCTATTAGCTCCAAAATCCTTTTACACAAACCACAAGGAAATAATCTGACTATTTAAACGTTATTGAACAGTTCTCCACATCCATTACGCAAAGAACACACGATCAAAATAACTCTCCATCTCCATCCCCACCACCTTGCAAAAATACTATAGTGTGACGTTAAACTGCATGAATAGATATGAAAGTGCGCAGCGGCATCATGCTCTCACTTTGAGCTACAGACAGGGTGCCCTGGTTACAGGTGTCCAAATGTCGAGGTGCGCTCTGGGGTCGTGGAGATAAAGTCTCTCATGAGGGGACGAATGTCCAGGGAGTTCAGAATGTCTGTGTGGGCATGCATCAGCGAAAGGTGTGTGAGTCTTTTCTGGGTCATGGTGCTGCCTACCCATGTCTTCAAAAGACGCAAGCAAAGAAAGAGCGCTCGGATGAGGCCACGGAGATGGGTAGGCACAGACATAACTCCATCAGTTTTTCTGTCTCTGAAAACATGGCTCTTGTTTGTGGCTGGAGCTTTGTCAAACATGATGCTACATCTTGGACTGTGACACTCTTAGACCCTCTGTCTTTTGTGACATCGGCAAGCTGCATGAGAACCTCTTTACTCGACGACCACGAGCCTGACTGACGTTGACAACGTAACTTCTGTGAACCTGTGTTGATTAGGCCTCAGAATAATTAAATTAAAATCCAAAATACATGTAATAGCCTACGTGTGTCAAAATCATTTCCCCAAATATTCATAAGGAATTTATAAATTGCAAAATATTTTTAATACATTTTTTAAAATCTCCCTCTCGCCACTAGGGGGTGCTGTAGCACCCCTACTTCCCGCGGCCATGTTGTACCCTATCCTGAACATAATTACTGATCGAAAATAGACATGTTAAAATAACCAGAGATACTTGAGGACTGTGATAGGTGGAAATTGAATAAAAAATATTTTTTTTACAAGCATAGACACCTTTATTAGACAGTTACGAGACAGGAAGTCATGTGAGAGGGAGAGAGAGAGAGAGGGAGAGAGAGAGAGAGAGAGGGGGGATGTGACATGCAGCAAAGGACTGGGATTCGATACGGTCGGCTGCGTACGTATACGCATTAAACTTCGCTATGCCATGGCCACCCCACACTAGCTTTGTGTCCCATCTTGGCCACCCCAGTAAAAATGTCCTGGATACGCCACTGCACACGAGGCTAATGCTAGTTAGCAGTGTCCACATGAGGCTTCAGTTTATGCTCTTGTTCAGCACAAACACCAAAACTTGTGTTCTTCATCCTCTCAGCAGAGTTCAGACTCATAAAAACTGTCAGCGTTTGAATTAAAGAAATAAAGTAACTTTAACAAAACTAACAAACTCATGAACAGCACAGCGTCTCTCTCTCTCTCTCTCTCTCTCTCTCTCTCTCTCTCTCTCTCTCTTTAATCCTCTCAGAATCCGGTAGGTTTCCTCATACTCATCCATAATAGACCCTGATGGACAATGACAGGTTGACACCTGAATACTCAAATAAACAATAAAACATACGGCAGGAGGTGTTCAAGGACTGCTCAGAACACAGGAAAATTCAATATCTTCTAAAAAACATAGCAAATATACATTTCCCTGCATTAAACACAACTGATCTCACATCAGTAGTAATTTAGAATAGAATTTAAAATCCTCCTCCTCACCTATAAAGCTCTTCATGGTCAGGCCCCTTCATATCTTAAAGAGCTCATAGTACCCTATTACCCCTCTAGAACACTACGTTCTCTGAATGCAGGGCTACTTGTGGTTCCTATAGTCTCTAAAAGTAGAACAGGAGCCAGAGCCTTCAGTTACCAAGCTCCTCTCCTGTGGAACCAGCTTCCAGTTGTGGTTCTGGAGGCAGACACCCTCACCACATTCAAGAGCAGGCTTAAGACGTTCCTCTTTGATAAAGCTTATAGTTAGGGCTGGATCAGGTGAGTCCTGAACCATCCCTTAGTTATGCTGCTATAGGCCTAGACTATCGGGGGATTTCCCATGGTGCACTGAGCTCCTCTCTTCCTCTCTCTTTCTGCACTCATTCATGTCCCATTAATGCATGTTACTAACTTCACTTCTTCCCCGGAGTTCTTGTGCTTTCTCGTCTCGCAGGTTCTCATGGATCCTGGTGGAGCCTCAATTTTACTGACATCATTATTAATATAAACATTATTATAGTTACTATTATTATTCTCTCTGTTGGGTCTCTGTAAATAATGTTATAAGGAGTTCGGTCTAGACCTGCTCTCTTTGAAAACTGTCCTGAGATAACTTCTGTTATGAATTTGTGACATACAAATAAAACTGAACTGAACTGAACTGAATTGTAGTTTAGGTGACGCCTTTAGTTTTTCTGAATTAAAAGGTAACACACGCTGATGGCAGATGACATCCATCAAAATATCCAAATCTATTTATGATATGAGCCCACAAACCTGGGTGATGCTCACCAACCCATCAGGATAAACCACTGTCCTATTTTCCAATGTTGAAATAAGACATCGGTCCAGGAAAACAGAAATGTCATCACCTTTCCTCTGTCACCTGACTACTACTACTGTATTGATCCGCCTCATACCTGAGAGTTTCCAGTCTCCAGTGTGGATCCTCCAGTCCAGCAGACAGCTTTGTTGCTGAGTCTCCTGGATGATTGTAGCTCAGGTCCAGCTCTCTCAGATGGGAGGGGTTGGAGCTCAGAGCTGAGACCAGAGAAGCACAACCTTCCTCTGTGATCAGACAGCCTGACAGCCTGCAAACACACAGAACAACATGTAGTCCGGTGTAAAAGTACAGGGGTTAAAACAAGTTAATTTGTAATATTAATAATTGTTTCAGTGAATGAATTAAATAATTCAGTAATGCAAATAAACTGAAAGTAATTTAGGTTAAAAGCAGTGAAAGATGAAATGTTAACCGATAGATTAACATAAATTCATAATAAATAAAGTAGAGTGTAAATAGTTAATTAAGTAGTTACATTAAACTGTTCTGTATAGTAGCTGAAGAAAAGTGTGTGGTAAACTAAACATGAATATTCAGATTAGTGTCATTGGTTCATGCTGTTTCATTTGATTGGTTGCTGTAGTTATCACTCAGTGTCACCTGTTGGTAATTGGCCGTAGGTAAGGGAGTGAACAAAAAAGGGGCGGGAGAATCGAGCCAAGAGGACGCCATTTCTGAACGGGAAGGACTGTTTCACGCTTCCTGAAGAGGACTTTACTTCTGCTGCTGTTGGCTTTCATCTTCATCTCTTCATTAACTGTTTCTCCAGGAATTATTCCAGACCGTGAGTTGCCTGCCGCACTGCACCGAGCAACACACAGGCAGGCAAACCTTTCTTATTTTTGTGTCCGTGTGAGGTGTGTGTATGTGTGTGTGTGTGTGTGTGTGTGGGCCCACTATTTTGATTAGTTAAGTAGCATATTTGATCTGAGTTTTATAAGTATAGAGAAATCGTATTAAGGGGTATTAAGATAACTGGAAGCCTTTTTTGGGGAAAACTGATTAGGAGAGACGGCATCCATCCCACTTTGGATGGAGCGGCTCTCTTATCTAGAAATATGGAGAAGTTTATTTCTAAAACCTGACAGTCCAGAGTTGGGACCAGGAAGCAGAGCTGCTGTCTTACACACTTCTCTGCTCTTCCATTAGAACAGTCATCCACCCAAAACCCCATAGAGACTGTGTCTGTCCACCGACCACCTAAATTATTTAAAGAAATAAAAACAAGAGGAGTTCAACATAAAAATCTAATAAAAATTAAAACTAACTCCTCAGTAGCACAAAATAAGAGAATGAAATGTGGACTGTTAAATATCAGGTCTCTGTCCTCTAAAGCTGTTTTAGTGAATTAATTAATATCAGATTATGATATTGATTTACTTTGTCTTACTGAGACCTGGTTGTCCCACGAGGAGTATGTTAGCCTAAATGAATCCACCCCCCCCAGTCATATTAATACTCACATTCCTCGAGGGACTGGCCGAGGAGGTGGAGTGGCAGCCATATATGATTCGAAAAACCTAAACTAAATTATAATTCATTTGAAAGCCTTGTTCTTAGTCTTTCTCACCCAAACTGGAAAACACTGCAGCCAGTTCTATTTGTTATAGTGTCCTGGACCGTACTCTGATTTTATATCTGTTATTTCATTTTTGTTTATCTGTTAACTAACAAAGTAAATATTATTTGTGTTAAACTGGAAAACAACTGGTTAGTTAACTATTATTTCATTTATTTGAAAGAGTTGTCTGGGGTCAGTTATTTAAAATAGTGTAGAGTACATATTAATAGAGCCACTGCTTAGTCTAACAAAGTTGTTGGTTATTCAGTCCTTCCAGAAAAATGCAGAGTTCTTTTGTGATTGGTGCGGGCAAAAATCCTTCATTATGCGGCACGTTTTTTTAAAAATGCGATGGATATTTATGCAATTTTATGCGATGAAATAAACTTGCAAAAATTGCGGGAACTTGCAAAAACTGTTTTTTGAAAAAAAACACCCTGTTCTCAGTAGACTACTACCTTAATGTAAAGAGTCATTTCTTATTACTTCCTATGATAAGCAAGCATACTACATCACAGAAAGTGCTGGGAATATTTAAGTTCTCATCTTGTTTTATTTCAGACCTTAATAAACACATGGCTCAAACTTACAAAACATTGATGAGTCAAACAAGTTCTGTAGCTTTACAAAAAGGAATATGCTACAACTTCTGTAAAAATGAATAAATAAAATATAAAAAAATAAAATGTGTGCTTCCTGTTTTACAGAGGTAGCTATACAAAACAGACATCTTCTGTTAAACTAAGTTTTTCCAATGCACAAAGTGCAATCTCTTACTGTAACGTAAATGTACATACTACTAATAAACTTACAACTGTAAGGTTTTTTAACTAATATGATTTAACCCACTGGTAACAAAAAAGTGCAATCTTGTATTTTTGTTGGCAAATGAGACTGATTTGTGGGCTTCATCATGGCTTCATCGCGGGGTTTGCAGCTTTTTGATGACGTTCACGTTGCGTAATTATGTCACTTCATAACGTTCCCATGGCAACATGGGAAAATGGCTGCTCTTGTGTGAAGTAAACGCAACATTTTTCAACTTTCTGCTAAGATATATGTGACTTTTTTTTTTTTTTGTGCTACAAACACATTACATAATAAACATGTTCAAGGAAAGAGACTCAAACTAAATGAACAAAACAATGTTAGGAAGATTACAATTGTATCCATCAACATAATTCAGGTTTAAAATGGTTATCAGTTGAACAGGTTGATGAATCCTGACCTGAGAGTTTCCAGTTTACAGTGTGGACTCTTCAGTCCAACAGAAAGAAGCTTCAGTCCTGAATCCTGCAGGTTGTTGTTACTCAGGTCCAGCTCTCTCAGACTAGAGGACTGGGAGCTGAGAACTGAGGACAGAGCTTCACAGCTTCTCTCTGAGAGGTTACAGTCACTCAGTCTGTAGAGACAATGATCAACAATAAGAAAAATAACATTTGTGACCAGCACTTTATCACTCAGCCAAAACCAAAAACATTTTAATCTATTAGTTCTGTAAAAATGATATCAGCTAGTGACTAATGTTGGTGATATATAATGTCTTTATAATCTCTCTAAGTCGAAAAGATAGCAGAATATTTAAGTGATTATACAGAAATCCAACTCTGTCTGTACTTACAGAGCTTTGTTGGAGGCTTTGACCACTGGCAGCAGCCTCAGAAGAGCCTCCTCTGAAGCAGAGTATTTCTTCAGGTCAAACACGTCCAGATCTTTTTCTGATGACAGTAAGATGAAGACCAGAGCTGACCACTGAGCAGGAGACAGTTTATCTGTGGAGAGACTTCCTGAACTCAGGGACTGTTGGATCTGATCCACTAGAGAACGATCATTCAGTTCATTCAGACAGTGGAACAGATTGATGCTTCTCTCTGCAGAGATATTCTCACTGATCTTCTTCTTGATGTACTGGACTGTTTGCTGATTGGTCTGTGAGCTACTTCCTGTCTGTGTCAGCAGACCTCGTAGGAGATTCTGATTGGTCGGCAGTGAAAGACCCAGGAGGAAGCGGAGAAATAAGTCCAGGTGTCCTTGTTGATTCTCTAAGGCCTTGTCCACAGCACTCTGGTGGAGATATTTTAGATTCCCTTTGTCTTTAATTAATTTAGACCACCAGGATGTTGTTTGTTGTTCTGCCAGCAGATTGACTCCAGAGTTGATGAATGTCAGATGGACATGAAGAGCAGCCAGAAACTCCTGAACACTCAGATGGACGAAGCAGAAGACCTTGTCCTGGTACAATCCACTCTCCTCTTTAAAGATCTGTGTGAACACTCCTGAGTACACTGAGGCTGCTCTGATATCGATGCCACACTCTGTCAGGTCTGATTCATAGAAGATCAGGTTGCCTTTCTGCAGCTGCTCAAAAGCCAGTTTTCCCAGAGACTCAATCATCTTCCTGCTCTCTGGACTCCAGTGTGGATCTGTCTCAGCTCCTCCATCATACTTGATCTTCTTCACTTTGGACTGAACCACCAAGAAGTGGATGTACATCTCAGTCAGGGTCTTGGGCAGCTCTCCTCCCTCTCTGGTCTTCAACACATCCTCCAGAACTGTAGCAGTGATCCAGCAGAAGACTGGGATGTGGCACATGATGTGGACGCTTCGTGATGTTTTGATGTGGGAGATGATTCTGCTGGCCTGCTCCTGATCTCTGAACCTCTTCTTGAAGTAGTCCTCCTTCTGTGGGTCAGTGAACCCTCTGACCTCTGTCACCATGTCAACACACTCAGGAGGGATCTGATTGGCTGCTGCAGGTCGTGAGGTAATCCAGAGGTGAGCAGAGGGAAGCAGTTTCCCCCTGATGAGGTTTGTCAGCAGCACATCCACTGAGGTGGACTCTGTAACATCAGTCAGGATCTCAGTGTTGTGGAAGTCCAGAGGAAGTCGACACTCATCCAGACCGTCAAAGATGAACACAACCTGGAACTCTTCAAACCTGCAGATTCCTGCTTCTTTGGTTTCAGTAAAGAAGTGATGAACAAGTTCCACCAAGCTGTACCTTTTCTCTTTCAGCACATTCAGCTCTCTGAAAGTGAATGGAAATGTGAACTGTATGTCCTGGTTGGCTTTGTCTTCAGCCCAGTCCAGAGTGAACTTCTGTGTTAAGACTGTTTTCCCAATGCCAGCCACTCCCTTTGTCATCACTGTTCTGATTGGTCCATCTCTTCCAGGTGAGGCTTTAAAGATGTCTTCTTGTCTGATTGTTGTTTCTGGCCTGTCTGGTTTCCTGGATGCTGTTTCAATCTGTCTGATTTCATGTTCATCATTGACCTCTGCAGTCCCTCCCTCTGTGATGTAGAGCTCTGTGTAGATCTGGTTCAGAAGGGTTGGGTTTCCTGCTTTAGCAATCCCCTCAAACACACACTGGAACTTCTTCTTCAGATTGGATTTAAGTTTATGCTGACAAACTCCACCAAAATGTTCTCAATGAAGACAGAAAATATGACCATTAAGTGATTGATAAACAAAATATGACAATTTTATTCCCCTAAAGCAGAAAAATGATCTGCTCAGATAGAAAATATCTATTTTGTTTCTCACTGAGACCAAAAGTTATGGAGCTAACTTATTGCCACCAGTCATTTCAATTAGGGGAAGTGGTTGTTGCCCACATCCAAGAGCACAGATTTTGCTCTTCCGCATTTCACTGTGTTAAACTGCGGGTGGCAAACACCTGGGGGCAGCCGCTATTTAAAACACGTTTTCTGTGAACCCTTGTGCAGGAGGGTGGCGGTGTGAAACCTTCCTTTAAGCAATACATCACAAATTGCCATAACATTTACATTTATAAACTACTGAAGTTAGCAACACATCAGTCAGAAGAAAAGGAGTGGTCTCTCTTTCTATATTTATAAAAATTTGATTCTTTTCAAGATTTTAAATACACTGAATTATCATGACATTGTTATACATTTTAATTTGTGAGTTGTGACCAATTTTGGCTTTAAAGAATGAGTATGTGAATATCTTTTGGTCCGTCTGTTGAGACATCAGTAAATGTCTCATTTATCCAGCGAGTTAAATCTTTAGAGAAATCCTCTTACTGCTCTGCAGACGGTCAGCCAGCTCCTCCTGCTTCATTCTCCTCAGGAAGAGCACTGTGATCTTCAGAAATGCCTCTCTGCTTCTCCTCCTCTGTTCTTCATCCTCACCATCCAACACCTCCTCATCCTCCCTCTGACTCTCTGAGCATTCTTGGTAATCTGAACTCAGAACCTTCTGGATCTTCTTCAGCTCGTTCTTCACAAAAGTGACAATGTTGTCCTCCAGCAGCTGGAACAGAATATTATATGAATGACTCAATCAAAGTCAAATCATGGAAGCAAACATCAGATCCATGTTGGACAGACTGACAATCCACTGGTCTAAAAAGTGCAGCATGGAGATTATTGTGAACACAATAGATGTAAAAGTAGTTGTTGTCCATGTACAGACCATAAATATGGAGTCCAGGTGTGTTTGATGCTGCTGGGCAGACTGACCACTGGGAACCTCTGAGCTCTCCTGGTCCACTCTGTGGAGGAATCATGAAGAATGAGCTCACATTATGTCTGTCCACACAGAGACAAACACAAGGTAAAGGTCCATGAAGTGATATTTGGATGTGAACAGTGAATCTGATGACTCCCTGTAGTGGTAAAGGTTTACTAGTCCTGCTGATCCCACTGAGAATCAACAGCTCAGTTTGGTTCAGTCCCAACAGCTCTCACCAACCCCTCCATATATCTCTCCCTCCCTCACTGTACACTGCTGAAGTGCCCTGGAGCAAGGCACCTAGAGCCTCCAGCTGCTCCAGTGGAGCTGCTCAGTGTCTGCTTGTATCAGACTGGTTGTACTGGGCAGCTCCCAGTGTGAATGTGTTTGACTGTGTGAGTGTGAGGCAGCTGCTGCTGAAAGAGTGTTGGTGCTCAGAGAACTTCATCTGAGTCAGTAAAGGTTGAAAAACTGGAGATTTCACAACTGAGAGTCTGATAAAAACACATCATTTTATTTTCACAATCAGTTTGAAATCCTCACCTTTGATCAACAGAGTGGCGGCCATCTTTGAAGTCTATAGGAAGACCCATAGAGCGATCACTCTTCATGGAGACACAGCTGGGTTCAGGTTTTTTCCTCCTGATAGAAAAACAGGATCAGTTCTGCACTGCACCCACAACACACTGAGACAGAACCTGCCAGTGACTGAATCCACCGACTGTACACAGTGTATTTGTACCCAGGGAGTTCTTGGTTAGGATTTCTATAAAGTCAGTGTTTGATTTAGACATGTTTCACTGTGTATTTTAAAGCTGTATTCAGTGCAGTGTGCAGTATAGGCGGGGAAATGATGGAGTGGAGTGACCATATCGGTCCAATTAGGATAAAAAGAGGAACAGACGTGGTGTCAAAGCAGTGAGTTTCTATAAACTGCTGCAACTATTTGTTCACTGTGAAACTGAGGCTGTTGTAAATTCAGCTGATCAGACACAAACCATCCCTGTCCATTAATAGACATTTTAAAACATTTAAAAAGAGAGATTTCACAACGGAGAGTCTGATAAAAATACATATTTTTATTTTCACCATCAGTTTGAAATCCTCACCTTTGATCAACAGAGTCTTCTTTGAAGTTTAAAGGATTAACCATAGAGTGATCACTTTTCATGGACACACAGCTGGGTTCAGGTTCAGGACAGTCTGGTCTCTGATGGATCCTGATAGAAAGAAATTCATTAAAGCTCACATATTCAGAAACATTCTCACTGAATCAAAGACTTTGTGAAACGATGTATAATTTGAAATGTTTGAATACAGGGCTGGACAATAAGAACAGTGTCTTCAATTACTGACATTATGGACGTGTTACTGAACACAATTGACTGATGTCACACACTTCAACACACTGTCTGAATTCCATATAATTAAAGTGAGAGCAGCTACAACATCTAAGCAGCGAGCAATCAGCTCCCAGTCCAGTCCAGAAGAGCAGAATGTGGAACTGGTCAGACTGGAATGAATCAGGACAAACATCAGCAGTGAGCAACATGAGAAGGGAAATCTGCTCTGATTGATTCAAACACATGTTACTGTTACATTTCTCATTATGAAGCTGAATGTGACAGTTTCTCCTGATACTGATTTGGGATCAGATTGTCCAGCCCTGTTTGAATACTGACAACTACGTACTTCAAAGCCTTTGTGACATGGAGAAGAGTCATGGACAGTTAGAGATCCTCATCTCACCTCTGAGCTTTGGTCCTTGTGTCATGTTCCCCACACAGAGTGCTTTTAGAGGGAGGGACTCCCTCCTCTCTGTCCTCACACTGATCCATAGCAGAGCCCACACCTTCACACAGACACATCAACCTGCTGGGAGAGATTACACATTATTTCCCATCATTCCTCTCAGTCACATGACAAACACACACAGCTCTGATTGGAGGGATTAGTTGACTCGCAGCAACATGAACTGTGAAATGTTGAGTCCCAAAGTTTTATGTTAGAAATGTACAGTGTGGGTCCCCAGCATTTAGGAACTGACAGATTCCAACTCAATTATCATTATTTGCATTAATAAGCATGTATGTATGTCTGTATGGAGAATATTTCAACAGATACTATAGTAGTGGTTTTGGGAGTTGCTGAGGATGATGGATCAAATTCTGACATTTACAAAATACAAAATTGCACTTTAATTTAAACTCCAGGTTCACTGATTTTGAGGTTCTTTATATGCATAATACATTGGAACTGCAATTTAAGAAGCTCTTTGTCATTGATGTTCAGATATTTATTCAAATTTCTGCTGGTGTTCTTTTGCTGTGCAGCATTTTCTCATTGACCTGTGTCTCTGCAGCTGTGGTTATGCATTAAGCAAATAAATAATCTCAAAATTGACGAAGAAATACTCAAAAATCAGCCCACTGGGAGATGAAATATTGCCACAGATGTCAAAAATGTATTCATCATCCTCAATAACCCCCCAAAAAACACTCCTTTATTGTTCGAATCAGCCAAACAATTACTGACATTTTGTCCATATTGCTGAATATTAATGCTAATTGAGAGCGATCACTCTTCATGGACACACAGCTGGGTTCAGGTTTTTTCCTCCTGATAGAAAAACAGGATCAGTTCTGCACTGCACCCACAACACACTGAGACAGAACCTGCCAGTGACTGAATACACCGACTGTACACAGTGTATTTGTACCCAGGGAGTTAGGATTTCTATAAAGTCAGTGTTTGATTTAGACATGTTTCACTGTGTATTTTAAAGCTGTATTCAGTGCAGTGTGCAGTATAGGCGGGGAAATGATGGAGTGGAGTGACCATATCGGTCCAATTAGGATAAAAAGAGGAACAGACGTGGTGTCAAAGCAGTGAGTTTCTATAAACTGCTGCAACTATTTGTTCACTGTGAAACTGAGGCTCTTGTAAATTCAGCTGATCAGACACAAACCATCACCGTCCATTAAAAGACATTTTAAAACATTTAAAAATAGAGATTTCACAACGGAGAGTCTGATAAAAACACATCATTTTATTTTCACCATCAGTTTGAAATCCTCACCTTTGATCAACAGAGTCTTCTTTGAAGTTTAAAGGATTATCCATAGAGCGATCACTCTTCATGGACACACAGCTGGGTTCAGGTTCAGGACAGTCTGGTCTCTGATGGATCCTGATAGAAATAAATTCATTAAAGCTCACATATTCAGAAACATTCTCACTGAATCAAAGACTTTGTGAAATGATGTATAATTTGAAATGTTTGAATACAGGGCTGGACAATAAGAACAATGTCTTCAATTACTGACATTATGGACGTGTTACTGAACACAATTTACTGATGTCACACACTTCAACACACTGTCTGAATTCCATATAATTAAAGTGAGAGCAGCTACAACATCTAAGCAGCGAGCAATCAGCTCCCAGTCCAGTCCAGAAGAGCAGAATGTGGAACTGGTCAGACTGGAATGAATCAGGACAAACATCAGCAGTGAGCAACATGAGGAAGGAAATCTGCTCTGATTGATTCAAACACATGTTACTGTTACATTTCTCATTATGAAGCTGAATGTTTCTCCTGGTACTGATTTGAGATCAGATTGTCCAGCCCTGTTTGAATACTGACAACTACGTACTTTAGCTCAGATAAATGTCTTTGTTCCAAATGGAGAATCAAAGCCTTTGTGACATGGAGAAGAGTCATGGACAGTTAGAGATCCTCATCTCACCTCTGAGCTTTGGTCCTTGTGTCATGTTCCCCACACAGAGTGCTTTTAGAGGGAGGGACTCCCTCCTCTCTGTCCTCACACTGATTCATAGCAGAGCCCACACCTTCACACAGACACAGCAACCTGCTGGGAGAGATCACACATTATTTCCCATCATTCCTCTCAGTCACATGACAAACACACACAGCTCTGATTGGAGGGATTAGTCGACTCGCAGCAACGTGAACTCAGTTTTATGTTAGAAATATACAGTGTAGGTCCCCAGCATTTAGAAACTGACAGATTCCAACTCAATTATCATTATTAGCATTAATAAGCATGTATGTATGTCTGTGTGGAGAATATTTCAACAGATACTATAGTAGTGGTTTTGGGAGTTGCTGAGGATGATGGATCAAATTTTGACATTTACAAAATACAAAATTGCACTTTAATTTTAACTCCAGGTTCACTGATTTTGAGGTTCTTTATATGCATAATACATTGGAACTGCAGTTTAGGAAGCTCTTTGTCATTGATGTTCAGATATTTTTTCAAATTTCTGCTGGTGTTCTTTTGCTGTGCAGCATTTTCTCATTGACCTGTGTCTCTGCAGCTGTGGTTATGTATTAAGCAAATAAATAATCTCAAAATTGACGAAGAAATACTCAAAAATCAGCCCACTGGGAGATGAAATATTGCCACAGATGTCAAAAATGTATTCATCATCCTCAAAATCCCCCCCAAAAACACTCCTATATCGTTCGAATCAGCCAAACAATTACTGACATTCTGGCAATACAGCTGAATATTAATGCGAACTATGCTAATTGACCAACATATGCAAGTAAGCATCTGTCAGTGTGTAAATGCTGGAGATGCAGACTGTATATTTCTAACACACAATAGGACAATAGGATTCTACTGGCTGATATAAACGGCTCATTCAGCTCAATACTAAATCCACTCATCTGACAGTTTCCATGGCAGAGTAGAAATGTTGTTGGCACTTTGAGCTGCAGTATCTAAGAAATGACATTCACAATGCTCTTTAGTCTGTGGGGTTGGTTGAAGACTAGAGGAATACTCTTCATGTTGCTGTTTCACTTCTATTTGACTGACTTTGAAAAGCTCCTCAACAGTTGAAATGTTGCTCTTTTTCCAAGTCTACTATATCCAGTCAGAGCATGCAGTGGCAGCTAGTCCAATAATCCAAAATCAATCCTGTTACCTTGGCAGCTGCTGCTGAATTCACATCCACATCAGCTCCCAGAGACTTTCTACCTTCATCTGTAGAGGAAACACTGAGAGCAGAGCTGCAAGCATCAGTCCAATCACTGATCAGCACTGAGAACTCATCATCACTCATTCATCCTTTACATCAGTGGTTCCCAACCTTTTTCTATCACTGAGTAAACTGACGACCCCTGACTGAGGGACATATTTTATACATATTTCATATTATATCCAAACTGTACAATCAACCCAAATATTGAACTCAGTAACTGCAAGAAGTTGAAGTTGATTCTGATGAATTCTGAGCAGATTATTTCCTGTTTAGGGAACTTTTTATACAGTTTGTCTGTGTTATGTATCTTTTATCATTTTTAACAATCATAAATACTTAATATGCTTCTTTTTGGACAAATTCACTGTTTTCTTGTCCCTGATGACAGTTTACTTTACATTGACTTTTCTTCACAGAAGTGAACCAGATGCTGAGATATAGGCCGACCTACAGACCCCCATGAAGCTTTGGAGACCACTAGCGGGGGGTTCCGACCCTCAGGTTGGGAACCACTGATTTACATCATTTCTGCTGTAAAACTATCAGCTGCTTCTCCACTGATTGGCTGCTTCTCTCTGTTTCCTCTCAGTGTCAGTTGAATCCCTTTGTCTTGTTGGACTGTTGCTCAGACTAAAGAAGCAGTTAGAAAACATGACTGTGAACTCTGGGAACTACTGATGGCCTTTTCTCATCACTGTCACACATTGCAAACTAATCAATACATGGATCAATAGTGGTTTGTTATTGGCCAGAGGAGATGCTGCTGGTTCTCATTGGTCAGTGTTGAGGAAGAATGAGAGCAGAAAGCTGCCATCAGCTGCTCTACTTCTACTATCAGTCCACTAGATGGCCTCATGGAGCTGAATTTATCTGACAGCTTTACTTCCTGCTTACTTTTCAAACATGGGATCAGTTTATAAAATAGAATTCATTATTTTATATTCAAGCAGCCAAAAGTATTTGAAGTAGTTCATATTGGCTCCACCTGCAGCAACTCCAACATTAAAGTACTGATTACATGTTAATGCATCAATAATAATCATCCACTAATATAATAATACAACACTGACAGAGGCCATTCTGTACACTGACTACTTTCACTTTACATACTTCAACTACATTGATAAGGTGAGCTCATAAAGACAGACAGAAATCATACAGTGAGTACTCTGAGTACTGTCAGTGAGTACTCTGATTACTTTGAACAGTGACACACTGACAGTAAGATGGAGGAAACTCTTCCTCCATGTTGGTTCTCAGTTGACTGTTAGTAGAGTTTTCTGCTCTTTCTACTGAACTAAACTAACAAGATGAACAAACAGTGAAAAGTGTCTCTTACTAACCTTCACATGGACAGAAGAAGAAGCTGCGACACGACGAGCTCACAAAGTGAAAGTAAACTGTGGACAGGAAGTGGCTGTGACGTCCCGGTTGTCAGGGCAACGGCAGGTGTGGGGAGTGGAGTGTCTGCAGAGAGAGACTGGGAGCTTCAACTACATTGTGCTGATAATACTTCTGTAACCGAGGAACTTTTTAATGCAGCACTTTAAGTTGTAATGGAGTATTTCTGTAGTGTAGTATTACTACTTTTACTATTTTCAGCTTTGAACTGTTGGTCAGACAACATTGTGTCACTGTGGGCTCTGGATGATTGTAACGGGCATTTCTCAATATTTACATATATTTTAGATTAATGACAATAATAATTAGTCACAGTCCTTCCTCAATAGTAGAAATCAGCTCCACCTGAGCAGCTACAACAGCCAAATACAGCAGTAATAATAATCTAATGATAGAATATAATATAGTGTAACAGCTGTAGTTCCTTACTCCCCCCAGGGTGTCCTGACTCAATCCTGTGTTCCTCTAATCCAAGTCTACAGGAGGACGCACTGGTCCCTGAGGCCTCTGGTTACTGGTTGAGGGTCAGTCCCCATACTGGGGTCAGAGGCCCGACCCTCCACCACAGGGAGCTTTAAACCTGCTGTGTCGTGGGGAAAATCTCTGTTTTCAACCCCAGAGGAGAAGACCTCCAGTTGATCCTACTCTCTATGATCTCTTCTAACCTCTGACACTCTCCAGTTTAAAGGATATCACACATACAGAAAGGCAGTTCTCATCATATATGACCTCTGTACAATGAACATATACAGATATCAAACATTTCTGATGCCCAACTCAGTGAGTGCCTGTATAAGTCCTTTATTTGTCTCTGTGGGGCAACAACAGTAACACAGGGTGAGACATACAGATAGAAAGAAAGACAAATAGAGCACATAAACTGATCTTCAGTCAGCAGACAGCTGGCAGCAGATATATCTACACTGTGAGGATAAAAAGACAACAAAACTGTAATTAAATTTCTTTTGATTATAATAAAATCAAACTATGATTAATGGAATAAAAGGAGGGTCATCCTGAGTTCTGTTATCATATGCAACCCAGCCGGGTCCATTCCACCAAATCTGTGCCAATTCATTCCTTATAGCTTTTCAGCAATCTATCTAATAACACATATTTACACATGATTTAGCATTTTTCAAAACAGGAAAAATAATTTCCTGCATCGTTTTAGTAAATTGATTAAATGTAGCCACCTAGCATTAATGTTAATAGCACGAGAACACTGAGCACCTTCAGGTCGTTTATCTAAAAAAATAAAACTAAATCTAAGAAATCATTTAGGTAACAGCATTTAGACGTCGGTTATTCTTACAACATGATCAAAAATGCAGAACGTAGAGTGAGAGAAGTTACTTTTATTTTCGTCCCATGACCTTCAGTAGATTGAACTGATGCTACTTCTTTTTGATCATGTTCCTCGTGAAATGTCCCACAGACCTGGGAGTGACAAAGGGTTCCGGTGGCTGTGAAACTGTGTGAAAGGACCTTTCTAAAGCCAGTGTTTGGTTCGTCAAACCTCCTACATTTTACACACTGGACCTTTAACCTCACCTTCTGAGCAGTTTCAGCCTGCTGCCAGTTACTTATAAGACATTTTGCTATTACCTCCTTACTAGTTATTCAAAAAGATGACATAAAACAGTGACAACAATGCAAGCCTGTGATTCCTTCATTACTGTTACTTCACACACTGAGGTGATCACCAACACAGTCCACCACTAGCAGAAATTATACAGTCAAGAGTTCCTGCCACTTTCTGGACAAACAGGACCTCCATGAACCAAACACACACACCATCCAACACCAGATGTCCCAGAACCTCCAAACTGTGTTCAAACTTTAACAAATACACTCAAATAATCAATAATAACATATCTGATACTGAAGAAGGGTTTAATACAGAAAGACATACAGGATGACAAGATAAACAGATTAATTAGAGCTCAGAGGTGTTTCAGTTGGACGCCGAATTCATCTTCCCGTCTCTAAACCCCAGATTTAACAGAAAAACTTGTGTTTTGACTCGTTGTATTAATCTGCAGACTCTAATGTACAGCATACTGTCAATGTTCAGACTACAACAGCGCCCTCCTCCATACACTGCTCATAGGCTGACACCTGCTGGTGACTTTATGGAACTGCACGGAGGTGACACGGTCTTCTTTCTAAATTGTAATATTGACTCACACGGGCCTTAAGGCGCTGCCAGTGTTTGTGTGGGATGAATGCGCACCCTGCTGGTGAAACTAAGCAACTACATCTGAAATCTACTAGGCTGTATCGCTCTACACATTGTTAAACTGTAAAAACTGGGGATTGCACTGTGTGTGTAACTAATGGGCGTTACATACATATTAAAAGTAAGAATTAATAGTGAATTTTTAACTCTGATACACCGGCACAAAAAAATACATATTTCTCTATTATGTTCTTTCTGTAAAACAGAAATCAAATCTGTCTCTCATCTATTCCTTAAACGGACTCACAAGAGTTCTGGATTGAAGTTGATTTATTCATTTTAACCAGATTAACACCCATTAATGTCAGAAAGTCCTGTTTCATATTAATGTTTTAACAAATTGAACTAATAGAATGATATTTGAATAAATCTGTTCTAACAAACAATATTGTCACAGACATGAAAACAGAGTTAAACTGTTTCAGCTCAGCTAATATTTGAGGAAGGAATAAAACACATAGTTTATCTCACACATTAAACAGTAAGCCTTAAACTTACTTTCTCAGAGTTTTCTGTAGAAACACAGTAAGTGATTAAAAACTCCACACTAGAGGAAATTCATGGTTCTTTTATTTTAACATGGTGAATATTACTATGAAATTTACACTTTAACCATCAAAATGTTTCCCTTTACGCATTTAACATGAACCACAGAAAATACTAGAATTGTCTGTACAAAATGGAATTAACTTAGTAGCTAACACACGAGCAGCAAACAAAGTGAGAAGCTGAGAAGGAAACCCGTTTCACTTTCAGCTGGCAACTGCTCATCCTCAGTAATCGTTATCACTTCTTACTGCTTCTCAACTCTTATGAAGCTCAAAGTTATTACACGGAGCGTCTACTTCAAGTTCCACATTGAGGCTCAGAGGTCGTCTCTCTCTCTCTCTGTGTCACGTACACCTCTCCCTGCTCGCCAAAAGCACCCCAAAACCTCCTGTCAATCATAGCGAGGGCCGGAAGTTGGTGAAACAAACCTTTAGTAGTTAGGGCCCGAGCACTGACCGTGCGATGGCACTATTGTAATTGGCAGGAAAAATAATTTTTGTCAAACAAACGCATTTTTGGAGGCTTTCCCGTGCTCGAAAACTCATGAAATGCACATGAGCATGACAAATTGGCCCCTCTCAGGGGCCCATAAACTGTGCCACCCAGGTCCCCTTTCACTGATATGCATAGAAATCGGCACATGCGTAGATCTTATCCAGACGTACAAAAAATGAAATGAGGGAGTTGTCATAATGAATTGGCCCTATACAAATAGAATAGAATAGAGTTGAATTGAATTAATGCCAACATGTCAGTTTGATCACTTCTATATTTGTTGAATGATTCTTTATGGAATGATTGATTTCCTCACTACAGCTGCTCCACAAGTTCACCTCTTTAACACAAGGGATTTCTGACATCAGTCCTTAAAGCTGCAGATTCCTCTCAAATCATTTGGACTTTCTGTCATTTCAAACAACTTTTGGACTCTTTCAGCTCGTCATTAGTTTCTGACTTTATACCTGATCTGTTCTGTTCATTGAACAAACAGCTGAGTTGGTTCTTGATCAGTAGTTTGGTTTACACTTCTTATGTCTCTCTGTTCAAATGTAAAAATCTGATTAGTGTTTGTTTTATATGAGTTTCCCCAAACGATTTAACTAATCCTTCATTTTATACAGTGTTGGATCCATTTGGACAGTTTTGCTTTGACATCATTTAGATGTGGTTTCCAGCATCATTTATTATCTGGAATCAACCCAAAACTTTGATTTCTTTTGATTTCAACCTGACTTATCAAAGTTTGTACATTTGTTCCACGATGACCAAAGATGATGAATTTAGTTCAAATCAAAGCCACTCTTTACTCCTTGGAACTATTTTTACACAGATGCTGAATGTGATCCTGAAAGACTCTTGTTTGACATCTGAACACATTTTTTCTTCACAGAAACAAAAGTTTTAAGGCAACAAAGTTCAGTTTTAGACTCAAAGTTGAATATTTGTTCACACTTTAATATTTGAGTCATAAAAACACTTTCCCTCTAACTGTGCTTTCAAAAAGAAGAAGATTTGAAAAACAAGCAGCCACATTTGATCCTAAAAATGTTCATTTTTCTCAGAGTTATAGAAGAAGATCAATTCTTTCTATCATTTCTTTCATCTCTACGTCTGCAGGCTGCACATTACCCTCACACATGATCCCTTCATCCCAGCATCCTTTGCTCTTCTCTTCCTTCAGCCTCCTCTTCCTCCTCTATTACAGTAAACACATCAGGTTGGTACTAACTAACATCAGCTGTGTGTGATCCTGTACAGACTGAACTATCTGGTCAGCAGTGAGAAAGTTTCTCTCTCCCTCCTACAGAGGACACAGAGACAATGAGGAACTGTAAGACCAGAACCTAAACCCAGGATAAAGAGTTTCAGTGAATGTGGTGTTGAAGGTGTGGAGGTGGATCAGTGTGTCAGAGGAGACTGTGTAGAAGGACAGAGTGCCAGCAGGACAGTCCACATACACTGCTACTCTACCAGAGGAGGAGGAGGAGGAGGAGGAGGAGGAGGAGGAGGAGGAGGAGGAGGAGGAGGAGGAGGGTGTTTTTATGTCATTGTGACAGACAGAGTAACGACCATCAGAGCACTCCAGTCTCCAGGACTGATCATTCCTTCCAAACAAACAGTCTGTACTGTCTCCTCTCCTCCTGATTCCTCTGTAACTCACTGATATATCAACTCTTCCTCTCCACTCGACCTCCCAGTAACAGCGACCAGTCAGACCATTTCTACACAGCAGCTGACGCCACCAGTCAAATCTGTCTGGATGAACAGGATATGACTGATCCTCCTCCACAGCTGTCATCTTCCTGCTGTTGTCAGACAGTTTGATGTTTCTGTTCACTGTGTTTGTGTCGACTGTGAGTTCACAGGAATCTGATGGAGAGAACAAGACACAATACAGCTGCAGTTATTGATCTATCATCTGATCATTGATTGACACTTTGATGATGACATCAGAGCTGTGAATGAGTGATGTCACAGTGTGAAGATGGTTGAATGTGTGCTGCTTTGTTTTCACACTTACACTTCCTCAGACCTGGTCTCAACCATCGGACTCCAGCAGGCTCCACCCTGAAAGGAGGAGGGGGGTCAGAGCAGCATGGAAACATGGACATTACATCGCTCTCATACACAGAGCTTATTCTCTACAAATGGACTTACATCTTCACATGGAGCACTTATTATTAATCAGCTGATAGTCTTTCAGTTCAGTGGAGCTTCTTCTGATTGGCCGATGGCTACAGCTCATTATTTTCACTTATTGATGATCTATTATTATTATCAGTATTATATTGATGATCATCATAAAGTTCAGACTCAGTTTCCTCTACCAGTCAGTCAGTAAATTAAATGATTAAACCTGCATCAACTGATTTATTTGTCCACTTGGGGTTCAGTTTATAAAGTAGTTGTGTCTAATGTAACCAGGTTGAAAGTATATCTTTATTTTTTTTGACTGAAACAAAGTCCTGACAAATATCCAAGAATCTGAGTTTGATGAAGTTCATAACATGTTTTGTACATTTGAACAGTATATTTGAACTGAAGTGTTAATACCTGTACTGTCACTTTAAGAGTCTGTGTGGCCGTGTGATCAGGTCTCTGTCCTCTAAAGCTGTTCTAGTCAATGAATTAATATCAGATTATGATACTGATTTACTGTCTTACTGAGACCTGGCTGTACCACGAAGAGTATGTTAGCCTCCCCCCCCCCACTGACCACTGTCAGGAATCTTGGAGTTACCTTTGATCAGGACATGTCCTTTAATTCCAACATAAATCATCCCCACATCTCTTCCTCTCTCTCTCTTTCTGCACTCATTCATGTCCCATTAATGCATGTTACTAACTTCACTTCTTCCCCAGAGTTCTTGTGCTTTCTCGTCTCGTGTCTCCAAGGTCTTGCTCATGGTGGTACTGTTGGGTCTCTGTAAATAATGTTATAAGGAGTTCGGTCTAGACCTGCTCTATATGAAAACTGTCCTGAGATAACTTCTGTTATGAATTGGTGACGTACAAATAAAACTGAACTGAACTGAACTGAATTGTAGTTTAGGTGACGCCTTTAGTTTTTCTGGACTAAAAGGTAACACACGCTGATGGCGGATGACATCCATCAAAATATCTCAAACTATTTATGATATGAGCCCACAAACCTGCAGCGTGACAACATTGACAAATATCAACCCCCCATGATGCTCACCAACCCATCAGGATAAACCACTGTCCTATTTTCCAATGTCGAAACAAGACATCGGTCCAGAAAAACTGAAATGTCATCACCTTTCCTCTGTCACCTGACTACTACTACTGTATTGATCCGCCTCATACCTGAGAGTGTCCAGTCTCCAGTGTGGATCCTCCAGTCCAGCAGACAGCTTTGTTGCTGAGTCTCCTGGATGATTGTAGCTCAGGTCCAGCTCTCTCAGATGGGAGGGGTTGGAGCTCAGAGCTGAGACCAGAGAAGCACAACCTTCCTCTGTGATCAGACAGCCTGACAGCCTGCAAACACACAGAACAACATGTAGTCCGGTGTAAAAGTACAGGGGTTAAAACAAGTTAATTTGAAATACAAATAATTATTTCAGTGAATGAATTAAATAATTCAGTAATGCAAATAAACTGAAAGTAATTTAGGTTAAAAGCAGTGAAAGATGAAATGTTAACCGATAGATTAACATAAATTCATAATAAATAAAGTAGAGCGTAAATAGTTAATTAAGTAGTTACATTAAACTGTTCTGTATAGTAGCTGAAGAAAAGTGTGTGGTAAACTAAACATGAATTTTCAGATTAGTGTCATTGGTTCATGCTGTTTCTTCTCCTTGCTCTCCTTCTTCTCCTTGCTCTCAACGAAGGCGGACGCATCTCTCTCTCCCTCCCGTCTCCCTTATCTTCCTGCTTTGCTTCTCTAGTTTCGTCCTGTCTTGTCTCTAACTTTTAGGAGCCTCTCCCCGTATTGCTCTCCACATTTAAATCATGGAATTAGTCAACTGGTCTCTCAACGCAATTGACAGAATTTTCTCGACGAGAAGCTCGGGTTCGGGGGAACCTGTCTGCCCTGAAGGAACGTTTGCCGCTGGTTACACGATGGACTCCTGGGAGAAGTAGAGGGTCGTGTGCCTGGTGATTCTTTCCGTAGAGGAAATCGAGGATCTCTACATATTCGGAACCATGATAACAGGCTATCTGCTGATTGGATTAGGCATTGCCCTGGTGTATCGGAAAATTCGAAAGACGGTGTCAGCAGTCCAAAGCCCCATGAAGCTGCCCGACATGATTGATGGAGTGAGCAGAGCTGTTAGCGCTCAGACTGTGGGTATACACCGCAACATGGAAAACATCTTGGATAGAGCTGTTAATGCTCAGACTGTGGTCATTAACCGCAACATGGATAACATCTTGGAGAAGTTTTCGGCTTTGCAAAGGAGAATGAATCGATTTGAAGACCAGAATGGACAAACAGAGTAAGTCGTGTCCATTGAAATGCGACTACTCGCCCTAACCCAAACAATCATAATCTAATCTGCATTCCGGCCCTCAGTAGCACCGGCCTTGGCCAAGGCCGCTGCTGAAACAACTCCTCCAGGAGATCGCTGCAGTGACACGCTCTGCCCTATTCCTCCCTCCCTTCCCACACAGACACCTGTTGATAGTTGACTCTGTTTAGGACTGATCAGGGACGTCTCCATGGCAACCTGCTGTGTTATCACGATGACACCATGTGAACTGAGGCACTGATTGAGAGGCTAGACGAAGAGACTCTCCAGGCTTATGTGCACACACGCACCCATGGACACTTACACATGCGCATATGCAACACACCCCTCTACACCTATCCCTCTAGTTTATTTCTAAAACCTGACAGTCCAGAGTTGGGACCAGGAAGCAGAGCTGCTGTCTTACACACTTCTCTGCTCTTCCATTAGAACAGTCACCCACCCAAAACCCCATAGAGACTGTGTCTGTCCCCCGACCACCTAAATTATTTAAAGAAATAAAAACAAGAGGAGTTAAACATAAAAATCTAATAAAAATTAAAACTAACTCCTCAGTAGCACAAAATAAAAGAATGAAATGTGGACTGTTAAATATCAGGTCTATGTCCTCTAAAGCTGTTTTAGTGAATGAATTAATATCAGATTATGATATTGATTTACTTTGTCTTACTGAGACCTGGTTGTCCCACAAGGAGTATGTTAGCCTAAATGTTATAGTGTACCGCGCTCCTGGACCGTACTGTGATTTTATATCTGTTATTTCATTTTTGTTTATCTGTTAACTAAGAAAGTAAATATTATTTGTGTTAAACTGGAAAACAACTGGTTAGTTAACTATTATTTCATTTATTTGAAAGAGTTGTCTGGGGTCAGTTATTTAAAATAGTGTAGAGTACATATTAATAGAGCCACTGCTTAGTCTAACAAAGTTATTCAGTCCTTCCAAAAAAAAGATTTTTTTGGTGATTGTTGCGGGAAAAAATCCTTGATTATGCGACACGTTTTCCGAAAAAACGCAATGGAATATGTGGGATATTTATGCAATTTTATGGGAAGAAATTGCGGGAACTTGCAAAAATTGCGGGAACTTGCAAAAATTGCAGTTTGATGAAAAAGAGAAAAAAAGGTGATTCCCCCAACCTCTCATTAGGCTACTACCTTAATGTAAAGAGTCATTTCTTATTACTTCCTATGATAAGCAAGCATACTATATCACAGAAAGTGCTGGGAATATTTAAGTTCTCATCTTGTTTTATTTCAGACCTTAATAAACACATGGCTCAAACTTACAAAACATTGATGAGTCAAACAAGTTCTGTAGCTTTACAAAAGGAATATGCTACAACTTCTGTAAAAATGAATAACTAAAATATAACAAACTAAAATGTGTGCTTCCTGTTTTACAGAGGTAGCTATACAAAACAGACATTTTCTGTTAAACTAAGTGCTTCCGATGCACAAAGTGCAATCTCTTACTGTAACGTAAATTTACATACTACTGATATACTTACAACTGTAAGGTTTTTTAAACTAATATGATTTCACCCACTGCTAACAAAAAAGTGCAATCTTGTATTTTTGTTGGCAAATGAGACTGATTTGCGGGCTTCATCATGGCTTCATCGCGGGGTTTGCAGCTTTTCGATGATGTTCATGTCGCGTAATTATGTCAGCATATCGTTCCCATGGCAACAGGGGAAAATGGCTGCTCTTGTGTGAAGTAAACGCAACATTTTTCAACTTTCTGCTAAGATATATGTGACTTTTTTGCAACAAAAATGCAGGGATTATGAAATCATGCAAGCCCAGCATATTTTGCGCGGAAATCGGCAATTTATGCAGCGAAAGTGCGGTGTGTTTGAAAAATGCGGCCCTGCATGAATATGCGGACTTTGGCTGATTATGCATTGAATGTGATCGCATAATCAAGTTTTTCTGGAAGGACTGGTTATTCATAAAGTATTAGGCCATAAAAAGTTTCACACAAAACAGGTAAACCTTCGTGGTAGCTACCTTAATAAATTGAACCCAAACACCCATCATTTAATTCCAAGGTGAGTTGCTTTAACTTAAGCATTTACTGAGTGTTGGGGTGCTACAAACACATTACATAATAAACATGTTCAAGGAAAGAGACTCAAACTAAATAAACAAAACAATGTTAGGAAGATTACAATTGTATCCATCAACATAATTCAGGTTTAAAGTGGTTATCAGTTGAACAGGCTGACGAATACTGACCTGAGAGTTTCCAGTTTACAGTGTGGACTCTTCAGTCCAACAGAAAGCAGCTTCAGTCCCGAAACCTGCAGGTTGTTGTTACTCAGGTCCAGCTCTCTCAGACTAGAGGACTGGGAGCTGAGAACTGAGGACAGAGCTTCACAGCTTCTCTCTGAGAGGTTACAGTCACTCAGTCTGTAGAGACAATGATCAACAATAAGAAAAATAACATTTGTGTCCAGCACTTTATCACTCAGCCAAAACCAAAAACACTTTAAATTAGTTCTGTAAAAATGATATCAGCTAGTGAGGAGTTTCTAATGTTGGTGATACATAATAATATTATAATATAATAAATCAGGTTTAAAGTGGTATAACAGGATGATGAATCCTGACCTGAGAGTTTCCATCTTACAGTGTGGACTCTTCAGTCCAACAGAAAGCAGCTTCAGTCCTGAATCCGGCAGGTTGTTGTTACTCAGGTCCAGCTCTCTCAGATGGGAGGGGTTGGAGCTCAGAGCTGAGACCAGAGAAGCACAACCTTCCTCTGTGATCAGAAAGCCTGACAGCCTGCAAACACACAAAAAAACACATTACATAATAAACATGTTCAAGGAAAGAGACTCAAACTAAATAAACAAAACAATTATTTGAGACAATGTTAGGAAGATTAAAATTGCATCCATCAACATAATTCATGTTTAAAGTTGTTATCAGTTGAAAAGGTTGACGAATACTGACCTAAGAGTTTCCAGTTTACAGTGTGGACTCTTCAGTCCAACAGAAAGAAGCTTCAGTCCTGAATCCTGCAGGTCGTTGTTACTCAGGTTCAGCTCTCTCAGACTAGAGGACTGGGAGCTGAGAACTGAGGACAGTGCTTCACAGCTTCTCTCTGAGAGGTTACAGTTACTCAGTCTGTAGAGACAATGATCAACAATAAGAAAAATAACATTTGTGACCAGCACTTTATCACTCAGCCAAAACCAAAAACACTTTAATCTATCAGTTCTGTAAAAATTATATCAGCTAGTGAGGAGTTCCCAATGTTGGTGATATATAATGTCTTTATAACTAACTGACTATAAATCGAAAAGGTAGCAGAGTATTTGAGTGATAATACAGAAATCCAACTATTCCTGTACTTACAGAGCTTTGTTGGAGGCTTTGACCACTGGCAGCAGCTTCAGAAGAGCCTCCTCTGAAGCAGAGTATTTCTTCAGGTCAAACACATCCAGATCTTTTTCTGATGACAGTAAGATGAAGACCAGAGCTGACCACTGAGCAGGAGACAGTTTATCTGTGGAGAGACTTCCTGAACTCAGGGACTGTTGTATCTCCTCCACTAGAGAACGATCATTCAGTTCATTCAGACAGTGGAACAGATTGATGCTTCTCTCTGCAGAGAGATTCTCACTGATCTTGTTCTTGATGTACTGGACTGTTACCTGATTGGTCTCTGAGATCCTTCCTGTCTGTGTCAGGAGACCTTGTAGGAGATTCTGATTGGTCGGCAGTGAAAGACCCAGGAGGAAGCGGAGAAATAAGTCCAGGTGTCCTTGTTGATTCTCTAAGGCCTTGTCCACAGCACTCTGGTGGATATATTTTAGATTCCCTTTGTCTTTCATTAATTTAGACCAACAGGATGTTGTTTGTTGTTCTGCCAGCAGATTGACTCCAGAGTTGATGAATGTCAGATGGACATGAAGAGCAGCCAGAAACTCCTGAACACTCAGATGGACGAAGCAGAAGACCTTGTCCTGGTACAGTCCTCTCTCCTCTTTAAAGATCTGTGTGAACACTCCTGAGTACACTGAGGCTGCTCTGATATCGATGCCACACTCTGTCAGGTCTGATTCATAGAAGATCAGGTTGCCTTTCTGCAGCTGCTCAAAAGCCAGTTTTCCCAGAGACTTGATCATCTTCCTGCTCTTTTTATTCCAGTGTGGATCTGTCTCAGCTCCTCCATCATACTTGATGTTCTTCACTTTGGACTGAACCACCAGGAAGTGGATGTACATCTCAGTCAGGGTCTTGGGCAGCTCTCCTCCCTCTCTGGTCTTCAACACATCCTCCAGAACTGTAGCAGTGATCCAGCAGAAGACTGGGATGTGGCACATGATGTGGACGCTTCGTGATGTTTTGATGTGGGAGATGATTCTACTGGCCTGCTCCTGATCTGTGAACCTCTTCCTGAAGTAGTCCTCCCTCTGTGGGTCAGTGAACCCTCTGACCTCTGTCACCATGTCAACACACTCAGGAGGGATCTGATTGGCTGCTGCAGGTCGTGAGGTTATCCAGAGGTGAGCAGAGGGAAGCAGTTTCCCCCTGATGAGGTTTGTCAGCAGCACATCCACTGAGGTGGACTCTGTAACATCAGTCAGGATCTCAGTGTTGTGGAAGTCCAGAGGAAGTCGACACTCATCCAGACCGTCAAAGATGAACACAACCTGAAACTCTTCAAACCTGCAGATTCCTGCTTCTTTGGTTTCAGTAAAGAAGTGATGAACAAGTTCCACCAAGCTGTACTTTTTCTCTTTCAGCACATTCAGCTCTCTGAAAGTGAATGGAAATGTGAACTGTACGTCCTGGTTGGCTTTGTCTTCAGCCCAGTCCAGAGTGAACTTCTGTGTTAAGACTGTTTTCCCAATGCCAGCTACTCCCTTTGTCAGCACTGTTCTGATTGGTTCATCTCCTCCAGGTGAGGGTTTAAAGATGTCTTCTTGTGTGATTGTTGTTTCTGGTCTGTGTGGTTTCCTGGATGCTGTTTCAATCTGTCTGATCTCATGTTCATCATTGAGCTCTGCAGTCCCTCCCTCTGTGATGTAGAGCTCTGTGTAGATCTGGTTCAGAAGGGTTGGGTTTCCTGCTTTAGCAATCCCCTCAAACACACACTGGAACTTCTTCTTCAGATTGTATTTAAGTTTACGCTGACCAACTCCACCAAAATGTTCTCAATGAAGACAGAAAATATGACCATTAAGTGATTGATAAACAAAATATGACAATTTCATTCCCCTAAAGCAGAAAAATGTTCAGCTCAGATAGAAAATATCTATTTTGTTTCTCACTGAGACTAAAAGTTATGGGGCTAACTTATTGCCACCAGTCATTTCAGTGAGTGGAAGTGGTTGTTGCCCACGTCCAAGCGCACAGATTTTGCTCTGCCGCATTTCACTGTGTTAAACTGCTGGTGGCACACACCTGGGGGCAGCTGCTATTGACAACACGTTTTCTGTGAACCCTTGTGCAGGCAGGTGGCGGTGTGAAACTTTCCATTAAAGAATTACATCACAAATTGCCATAACATTTACATTTATAAAATACTGAAGTTAGCAACACATCAGTCAGAAGAAAAGGAGTGGTCTCTCTTTGTATATTTAAAAGAAATATGATTCTTTTAAAAATTTTAAATACACTGAATTATCATGGCATTGTTACATTTTAATTTGAGTTGTGACCAATTTTGGATTTAAAGAATGAGTATGTGAATATAATTTGGTCCGTCTGTTGAGACATCAGTAAATGTCTAATTTATCCAGCGAGTTAAATCTTTAGAGAAATCCTCTTACTGCTCTGCAGACGGTCAGCCAGCTCCTCCTGCTTCATTCTCCTCAGGAAGAGCACTGTGATCTTCAGAAATGCCTCTCTGCTTCTCCTCCTCTGCTCTTCATCCTCACCATCCAACACCTCCTCATCCTCCCTCTGACTCTCTGAGCATTCTGGGTAATCTGCACTCAGAACCTTCTGGATCTTCTTCAGCTCGTTCTTCACAAAAGTGACAATGTTGTCCTCCAGCAGCTGGAACAGAATATTATATGAATGACTCAATCAAAGTCAAATCATGGAAGCAAACATCAGATCCATGTTGGACAGACTGACAATCCACTGGTCTAAAAAGTGCAGCATGGAGATTATTGTGAACACAATAGATGTAAAAGTCGTTGTTGTCCATGCACAGACCATAAATATGGAGTCCAGGTGTGTTTGATGCTGCTGGGCAGACTGACCACTGGGAACCTCTGAGCTCTCCTGGTCCACTCTGTGGAGGAATCATGAAGAATGAGCTCACATTATGTCTGTCCACACAGAGACAAACACAAGGTAAAGGTCCATGAAGTGATATTTGGATGTGAACAGTGAATCTGATGACTCCCTGTAGTGGTAAAGGTTTACTAGTCCTGCTGATCCCACTGAGAATCAACAGCTCAGTTTGGTTCAGTCCCAACAGCTCTCACCAACCCCTCCATATAGCTCTCCCTCCCTCACTGTACACTGCTGAAGTGTCCTGGAGCAAGGCACCGAGCCTTTAGCTGCTCCAGTGGAGCTGCTCAGTGTCTGCTTGTATCACACTGGTTGTACTGGTCAGCTCCCAGTGTGAATGTGTTCAGCTGCTGCTGAAAAAGAGTGTTGGTGCTCAGAGAACTTCATCTGAGTCAGTAAAGGTTTAAAAACTGGAGATCTCACAGCTGAGAGTCTGATAAAAACACATCATTTTATTTTACCAACAGTTTGAAATCCTCACCTTTGATCAGCAGAGTGGCGGCCATCTTTGAAGTATATAAGAAGATCCATAGAGTCATCACTCTTTATGGACACACAGCTGGGTTCAGGTTCAGGACAGTCTGGTCTCTGATGGATCCTGATAGAAAGAAATTCATTAAAGCTCACATATTCAGAAACATTCTCACTGAATCAAAGACTTTGTGAAACGATGTATAATTTGAAATGTTTGAATACAGGGCTGGACAATAAGAACAATGTCTTCAATTACTGACATTATGGACGTGTTACTGAACACAATTTACTGATGTCACACACTTCAACACACTGTCTGAATTCCATATAATTAAAGTAAGAGCAGCTACAACATCTAACCAGCGAGCAGTGATGGGCAAGTTACTTCCAAAATATAATATATGTCATATTACTAGTTACTTGCATTTGAAAGTAATAAGTTTATTTACAATATTACCTTCTGTGTAGAGTAATAAGTTACTTATTACTTTTTAGTTACTTTCAACAAAATCAACATTTAGGACAAAGCATTACAAAATGAAGACACGCAATATTTTGTCATGGCAAATAGTCCTCAATTAACTGTAGTTCCTCATAAATATAGTTGGGGGGGCAATATTAAAGTCTAATGAGGTCTATATTGCATCTGCAAGTAATGTAATGATATAGAATAATTAAACAACCAAAACCTTTACACGACATGACACAAACAATTTTTCTATGCCTCATTTATTAGCTCATGAGTTACAAAGTGCGGCCACACAAAGATTTAACAAAAAAGTTACATTTCCATTAAATTAAACATGTTAATAGTTTATACTATTTCAATAATAAAATAAAAGTGCACTTCAAGAATGAGGTCTAACAGCCACCAGACAGGGCATGTTTTGTAATTAAGTATTTTAGAAGCTGAGCATATATCCTGCCCTGAAATAGCAGTAATAAAAAGAGCATGAGAACAGCATAAATAATGAATCACATTCAACATTTCAAAATATAGCTCATTTCAGTCCCACAGAGACTTTACAAGGAACTTATGCTTACAGGTTTAGCTTACCGGACTCAGTAACTGTAATAATATTACCAAAATATAGTGAGTAATGCATTATATTACTCCGTTACTGCCTAAACGTAATACCCCAACATCTAAGCAGCGAGCAATCAGCTCCCAGGCCAGTCCAGAAGAGCAGAATGTGGAACTGGTCAGACTGGAATGAATCAGGACAAACATCAGCAGTGAGCAACATGAGGAAGGAAATCTGCTCTGATTGATTCAAACACATGTTACTGTTACATTTCTCATTATGAAGCTGAATGTTTCTCCGGATACTGATTTGAGATCAGATTGTCCAGCCCTGTTTGAATACTGACAACTGTGTACTTTAGCTCAGATAAATGTCTTTGTTTCAAATGGAGAATCAAAGCCTTTGTGACATGGAGAAGAGTCATGGACAGTTAGAGATCCTCATCTCACCTCTGAGCTTTGGTCCTTGTGTCATGTTCCCCACACAGAGTGCTTTTAGAGGGAGGGACTCCCTCCTCTCTGTCCTCACACTGATTCATAGCAGAGCCCACACCTTCACACAGACACAGCAACATGCTCATTCATTACAGCAAGCTTTACATCACAGAGACACATTAGTTCTCATTGCTCTCAGTAACATGACACAAATATTCAGAGCTGACAGAAATCTTGTTGGAGCCATAAACAGGCTCTGATAACATCAAAACCTCTTACACAGCCCCCAGATTCACACATAAAGTATGTTGACCACAAAATATACTTTACACATTTATGGGTCACAAGAGAAAATAAAGGTCTGTGTCTTTAAGTGACGGCACCAGGGAGGAGCTAGGTGGTGCTGTAGCTCCCCCTTTAATAGCCATAGCACCCGCCCAGCACCCAGAAGAAATGTCTCTGATTTTAACTTAATGTCATGTTTGAATAGTCTTTTTCGTGTTGTTTAAAAATGTGAATTAAAATAATAATTAAAAATATATATTTTAGTCTAAATAAACATGAGGAGCACACATGTGATCTTAATTGGCCAATGGTCGCAGCGTCCGGTGAACCTTTGACCTTAATGTATGGCAGCTTGTTATTGATAGCGAGTTTGGAAATTTAGCAGAGTAAAATACACCAAAATGGATCGTTTTTTGCTCCCTAAACGTTCACGTTCTGAGTCACAACCTGAAGGGAAACAAGACTGTGAAGTTCTATGGTAAGTACATGATTTTCCCCTCTGTTGGCTTTTACAAACTTACTAACAATAGGAACACTGCTGATTCATCATTAGACCAGTGTTGGTAACTGGCTGTGTGATTTCGTGATCTGAGCATTTTAGGCCGAAGCGTGCACAGTGTCTGTTGCCTTCTGTTGCTGCTGTTTGCTGCTCCGTTGTATTCAGGGCTCGACTGTGACTGAATTGTGTGAAATATTATTTTCATAGGTTTACATTGGCAGGGTTATGTATTTTGTATCTATAGCCATTGTGTTGAATACTTTTACATATATATGCTTATTAGTCGTGGAACGAGTATAGTCAATGCGCGTGTGTACGTCTATATATATATATATATACCAAGGGTGGTTCGATGCAACCTCCATAATGAAACACCCCAAGCCGCCACTGGTGTCTCTTTACATCTTATAATCCTATATTTAATGACAAAAATTTAACAGAGAGACAGAACAGTTCACATTTTCTACGCTTTGGAGTGCCCTGATAGCTGAGGGGTCCTATGCAACCTCTTAGTCCCCTTAGACCCTTGGCTGGCTCTGGTCCATCTAGAAAGGACTCTGGGACAGTTGAGACCTGGACTGTGCTAAAGGGTCTTCAGTGAAACCAGCTCAGTGTCAGTGTTAGAAGGTTTCTGTATGTGAGCTCTCAACTCTTCATCCATGCTCTTCCCTTCAGAGTATTAACAGTTAAAAATCAACCTCAGCCAAGGTGCTTCGAGCTGTCAGACCAGTTCAGACACATTGTTCACTGATGATGTGAGCTCAGGTTACAATCAAACTGCGTCTGATTCTACTTGACAAACACTAACAACATTACATGTAAATCTTTCTAAAAGCATCGTCCTTTAACTCAGAGAGAAATTCAAGTACAGAAAGCAAGTTTCAAAGATATATTCTGAAACAGCTCATCAGCATATGGAAACATTTCTACTGTCCAGATAAACAGAGATACAGCACAATGTGATCAAAGTCATCCTGATGATCAAACATTTACACATTTCTCTGGTAGGATTCTCACCTGCTGAACTCACTTCAGGTCGACTTACAGACACTTTCTACCTTCACGTGTGGAGGAAACACTGGGAGAGAAGAAGCTGCTCCTTTCTTCCTCGTCAGTCCTGGTGTCTGTGTGCATTTTATCTGAGGACGCCATCATACCCTCAAAACTTCACGGTCCAAGTCTAACAAACACCAGAGTGACGTCAGAACCAGTTAAACAAGAATCAGACTGCACCTTATCAAAAGCATTTTTATTGCCTTCTTCCTCTCCCTGAACTGTCTGAGTGTTGGGGATATGTTTGTAATGTTTCAGATCCATTTTTCCTTATAGTTGATGAAGGCTGCAAGAACAAAAGTGCTTTAAACCTCTGAATACATTGTTGGCATTGAAATAGAGTCGCACCTTTCCTCTATCTACAGTCAGTGTCAGAGAAATCACTGATCAGATATGTAGTTCCATGATCTGTCCATTAGATGGTGCTAATTAATCATACAGTGAGCTAAAGATCAGAACTATGTGATGCGGAGCATACATTTGTATCACATGTTTAACATTATTACATATTTAGGAAAGGTTCAGTGTGTAAAATTTAGTGGCATCTAACAGTGTTGTTGCAGATTGCACCTCACTAGCTTCCCTCTCTAATTCCAAACACGAGGGAGAAAGAACAGTGGCTGCAAAATGCCCACCATTGGAATCAAGATTTGTCCTTTCTGGGCTACCGTAGAAACATGGAAGGAGTCCCGCTCCCTCTGTAGATAAGAACTGCTAATTTTAAGGAACTAAAAACACAATGTTCAGGTATTTATACACTAATAAAAACATACCTATGAATAATATATTCCATTTCTGACAATAAATCATTCGCAGTGTTACACAGTGGATCTTCACAAATGACAAAAAATTCTTATTTATGAATATTCTTCTACAGTGACTTCAAGTCTCAAAATCCATCTGCATGACGTCAGAACCAGTTTAAACTGTGGCAGAAACCCAGTCAGTGTCAGAGAAATCACACATCAAATGATGTAGTTCTACTATCTGTCCACTAGATGGTGCTAACTGACCATCTCATTAAATAAAGATCAGCAGAGCATCATCTGCTGCTGGCAATTATTTCTGACTATCAACAGGACTCTACAGGTCAGAGTGAACCAGACATTAGGCTCATTCGAGATGAACTGCAGCTGTAAAGAGGACAAGATGAGGCAACAGCAGCAGGAGGTGGTGACAAAAAGCTGCAGTCAAGTCAGGCAGTTTTCAGCATCCTTCAAATAACATAGATAAAGTAAAAAAAAAAAACAGTACATCGTGTTAATTCCACCTGTAGTTTTTAGACAATTGCTTGGACATTGTTTCATATTCTCAGTTGCTCTAAAAACTACAGCCACCTCATACATGATGTCAGAGCAGTTTAGCATCATTAATGGTAAGGTATTATATATATCCGTACGGGATAAAGTCTGTTTTTGTTCCACTGTGAACGGTTACAATCCAGATATATGTTAAATATGTATTGGATGAATTAATTTCAATGGGAACAAAATTTCTGTTTATCAGTATGATGTTACATTAATGATTGAAGGGGTTTAATTTAATAACATATTTTAAGAGATATTGAAATCAGTTGAGGGATATTGAGACCATACTCACCACATATTGTTGGACACACTGACTAAATGCACAACTAAATGCAATCATGACAGCAATACAGTGATTTATTGTTTCATCTCTGGACTGGTTGCAGTAATGGTAAATGGACCTGTACTTGTATAGCGCCTTTCTAGTCTTCCGACCACTCAAAGCACTTTTACACTACGTGCCACATTCACCCTTTCACACACATTCACTCAGTGATGGCAAAACCCATCGACCAGAAACTAACGCAACCAACAACCTTCCGATTAGGGGACGACCCGCTCTGCCTCGGCGCCACCAACTGGACTTGAGACTAATTGAACATTACTTTTTATTGCACTGTTATATCCTGTCTGGGTCTGGTGTCCTTCTGATTGTGTAATGTATTGTGCTGTGTGTGTTGTCTCTTCTATTTGTATTTTATCTATTTATTTGCTGTCTCTTCTATTTGTATTTTTTCGATTTATTTATTAGGGACTACTGATGCAAATTAGCAGCTTTGCTATAATCCGGCATGTTTACAGAGATGTTTAAATATCGATGTTCATTAATGTGCACTGTCCCTATCCAAAAATAAAGCATTTATTATTATTATAATTATTTGTCCCTCAGCACTTTGTTATTCCTTTAATTCAGCTTATATGAAATAAGGAAATAAGAAATAAGACTTAATCTAGTACAGGATCTGATTCTTAGTGGTTTAAAAACATGCTGTGGTACAACACAACCCAGCAGACCAGAACAGAGCTACATGAAGGTGTTTTAGACCAGTTTAGAATTTATTTTGACCTTTTTGGAGTTGTACAAGCATAAATATACGTTTGCACCGAACTTAAATGATAACAGATTCTTTTGTTTCTTCTGACTTCCTGTCTCCTCACAGTGGCCCTCACAGAGCAGCTGCTGTCTTTAACATGTATAACCTGACTATGTTGGGATTGTAAACTTTATCTGCAGCTCAGCAGCTTGGTAATCAATAATATTTCTATTTATCCATCTTCTCCTTCTCTCTCCACTTCACTGACTGACAACATGAAGTTTTGCTGTGTATGTGTTAACGTCAGAAAGTAATAAAATGTAGCATTATTAATTAATTTGAAGTGAAAAACAAATACACTAATATAGCTCTGATGCAGCCTCTCGCAGTCTCCCTCAATGTCCCACCTACAACACTATCTGACAGGCAACACATTACAAATGATAGTAGAGTCATAATTCTTCTGAGATAAGTAAGTAGGTAAAGCTTTATTTATATAGCACCTTTTTGACACAGAGATCCAAAGTGCTTTACAAACAACAAATATGGATATAACCATACCCCATCACACAAACACAGGGAACATGTAAATACAAACATAAGGAAGATAAAACAAGGGGGAAGGATGAATTAAACGAGAGACGACAGATGAGAAACAAACAAGGAGATCTATAAAAGGCTTGCCTATAGAGCAGCCGCTTAAAACAGTCCACATGCGTAGATCTTATCCAGACGAACAAAATATTAAATGAGGGATTTGCCATTATGAATTGGCGCTATACAAATAGAATAGAATAGAATTGAATTGAATTAATGCCAACATGTCAGTTTGATCACTTTTATATTTGTTGAATAATTCTTTATGGAATGATTGATTTCCTCACTACAGCTGCTCCACAAGTTCACCTCTTTAACACAAGGGATTTCTGACATCAGTCCTTAAAGCTGCAGATTCCTCTCAAATCATTTCAACTTTCTGTCATTTCAAACTACTTTTGGACTCTTTCAGCTCGTCATTAGTTTCTGACTTTATACCTGATCTGTTCTGTTCATTGAACAAACAGCTGAGTTGGTTCTTGATCAGTAGTTTGGTTTACACTTCTTATGTCTCTCTGTTCAAATGTAAAAATCTGATTAGTGTTTGTTTTATATGAGTTTCCCCAAACGAGCACACAGTCAGTGATGTATGGAAGTATGAGTGAACAATACAAAGTGGAGAATGAAGCTGGATTTAACTAATCCTTCATTTTATACAGTGTTGGATCCATTTGGACAGTTTTACTTTGACATCATTTAGATGTGGTTTCCAGCATCATTTATTATCTAGAATCATCCCAAAACTTTGATTTCTTTTGATTTCAACCTGACTTATCAAAGTTTGTACATTTGTTCCACGATGACCAAAGATGATGAATTTAGTTCAAATCAAAGCCACTCTTTACACCTTGGAACTATTTTTACACAGATGCTGAATTTGATCCTGAAAGACTCTTGTTTGACATTTGAACACATTGTTTCTTCACAGAAACAAAAGTTTTAAGGCAACAAAGTTCAGTTTTAGACTCAAAGTTGAATATTTGTTCACACTTTAATATTTGAGTCATAAAAACACTTTCCCTCTAACTGTGCTTTCAAAAAGAAGAAGATTTGAAAAACAAGCAGCCACATTTGATCCTAAAAATGTTCATTTTTCTCAGAGTTATAGAAGAAGATCAGTTCTTTCTATCATTTCTTTCATCTCTACGTCTGCAGGCTGCTCATTACCCTCACACATGATCCCTTCATCCCAGCATCCTTTGCTCTTCTCTTCCTTCAGCCTCCTCTTCCTCCTCTATTACAGTAAACACATCAGGTTGGTACTAACTAACATCAGCTGTGTGTGATCCTGTACAGACTGAACTATCTGGTCAGCAGTGAGAAAGTTTCTCTCTCCCTCCTACAGAGGACACAGAGACACTGAGGAACTGTAAGACCCGAACCTAAACCCAGGATGAAGAGGTTCAGTGAATGTGGTGTTGAAGGTGTGGAGGTGGATCAGTGTGTCAGAGGAGACTGTGTAGAAGGACAGAGTGCCAGCAGGACAGTCCACATACACTGCTACTCTACCAGAGGAGGAGGAGGAGGAGGAGGAGGAGGAGGAGGAGATGGGTGTTCTTATGTTGTTGTGACGGACAGAGTAACGACCATCAGAGTACTCCAGTCTCCAGGACTGATCAGTCCTTCCAAACACACAGTCTTTACTGTTTCCTCTCCTGCTGATTCCTCTGTAACTCACTGATATATAAACTCTTCCTCTCCACTCGACCTCCCAGTAACAGCGACCAGTCAGACCATTTCTACAAAGCAGCTGAGACCAGCAGTCAAATCTGTCTGGATGATCAGGATATGGCTGATCCTTCTTCACTGATGTCATCTTCCTGTTGTTGTCAGACAGTTTGATCTTTCTGTTCACTGTGTTTGTGTCGACTGTGAGTTCACAGGAATCTGATGGAGAGAACAAGACACAATACAGCTGCAGTTATTGATCTATCATCTGATCATTGATTGACACTTTGATGATGACATCAGAGCTGTGAATGAGTGATGTCACAGTGTGAAGATGGTTGAATGTGTGCTGCTTTGTTTTCACACTTACACTTCCTCAGACCTGGTCTCAACCATCGGACTCCAGCAGGCTCCACCCTGAAAGGAGGAGGGGGGTCAGAGCAGCATGGAAACATGGACATTACATCGCTCTCATACACAGAGCTTATTCTCTACAAATGGACTTACATCTTCACATGGAGCACTTATTATTGATCAGCTGATAGTCTTTCAGTTCAGTGGAGCTTCTTCTTATTGGCCGACAACTAAAAAGTAGTTGTGTCTAATGTAACCAGGTTGAAAGTATTTTAGTTTGAAACAAAGTCCTGACAAATATCCAAGAATCTGAGTTTGATGAAGTTCATAACATGTTTTGTACATTTGAACAGTATATTTGAACTGAAGTGTTAATACCTGTACTGTCACTTTAAGAGTCTGTGCTTTGCTAACTAGTTCACACTGTGAACAGATTAGAGCTCAAACTGGCCGTGTGATCAGGTCTCTGTCCTCTAAAGCTGTTCTAGTCAATGAATTAATATCAGATTATGATACTGATTTACTGTCTTACTGAGACCTGGCTGTGCCACGAGGAGTATGTTACCCTAAATGACCCCCCCCCGTCATATTAATACTCACATTCCTAGCACCACTGTCAGGAATCTTGGAGTTACCTTTGATCAGGACATGTCCTTTAATTCCAACATAAATCATCCCCACATCTCTTCCTCTCTCTCTCTTTCTGCACTCATTCATGTCCCATTAATGCATGTTACGAACTTCACTTCTTCCCCGGAGTTCTTGTGCTTTCTCGTCTCGCAGGTTCTCATGGATCCTGGTGGAGCCTCAAAATTACTGATATTATTATTATTGTTATTATTATTATTATTATTATTATTATTATTATAGTTACTATTATTATTGTCCATTGTTGTTGTCATTGTCATCATCTTCTTCATGTTCATCATCATTATCAGTCATTTCTATTAGTATAGTTGTTGCTGTGCACCTTTGTCTCTGACCTTCTCTACCATCCAGAGTCTGTCTTTCTCAACTTCTGTTATGAATTGGTGACATACAAATAAAACTGAACTGAACTGAACTAAACTATATTTTGAATTTTGTATTTCTTAATTGTATTTTCCAGTGTCGAAACAAGATATCAGTCCAGAAAAACTGAAATTTCATCACCTTTCCTCTGTCACCTGACTACTACTACTGTATTGATCCGCCTCGTACCTGAGAGTGTCCAGTCTCCAGTGTGGATCCTCCAGTCCAGCAGACAGCTTTGTTGCAGAGTCTCCTGGATGATTGTAGCTCAGGTCCAGCTCTCTCAGATGGGAGGGGTTGGAGCTCAGAGCTGAGACCAGAGAAGCACAACCTTCCTCTGTGATCAGACAGCCTGACAGCCTGCAAACACACAGAACAACACATTACATAATAAACATGTTCAAGGAAAGAGACTCAAACTAAATAAACAAAACCATGATTTGAGACAATGTTAGGAAGATTAAAATTGTATCCATCAACATAATTCAGGTTAAAGTGGTTATTAGTTGAACAGGTTGACGAATCCTGACCTAAGAGTTTCCAGTTTACAGTGTGGACTCTTCAGTCCAACAGAAAGAAGCTTCAGTCCTGAATCCTGCAGGTTGTTGTCACTCAGGTCCAGCTCTCTCAGACTAGAGGACTGGGAGCTGAGAACTGCGGACAGAGCTTCACAGCTTCTCTCTGAGAGGTTACAGTCACTCAGTCTGTAGAGACAATGATCAACAATAAGAAAAATAACATTTGTGACCAGCACTGCATCACTCAGCCAAAACCAAAAACACTTTAAATTAGTTCTGTAAAAATTATATTAGCTAGTGAGGAGTTCCCAATGTTGGTGATATATAATGTCTTTATAATCTCTCTAAGTTGAAAAGATATCAGAGTATTTGAGTGATAATACAGAAATCCAGCTATTTCTGTACTTACAGAGCTTTGTTGGAGGCTTTGACCACTGGCAGCAGCCTCAGAAGAGCCTCCTCTGAAGCAGAGTATTTCTTCAGGTCAAACACGTCCAGATCTTTTTCTGATGACAGTAAGATGAAGACCAGAGCTGACCACTGAGCAGGAGACAGTTTATCTGTGGAGCGACTTCCTGAACTCAGGGACTGTTGGATCTGATCCACTAGAGAACGATCATTCAGTTCATTCAGACAGTGGAACAGATTGATGCTTCTCTCTGCAGAGAGATTCTTACTGATCTTCTTCTTGATGTACTGGACTGTTTGCTGATTGGTCTGTGAGCTACTTCCTGTCTGTGTCAGCAGACCTCGTAGGAGATTCTGATTGGTCTGCAGTGAAAGACCCAGGAGGAAGCGGAGGAACAAGTCCAGGTGTCCATTTGGACTCTGTAAGGCCTTGTCCACAGCACTCTGGTGGAGATATTTTAGATTCCCTTTCATTAATTTAGACCACCAGGATGTTGTTTGTTCTCCTGCCAGCAGATTGACTCCAGAGATGATGAATGTCAGATGGACATGAAGAGCAGCCAGAAACTCCTGAACACTCAGATGGACGAAGCAGAAGACCTTGTCCTGGTACATTCCACTCTCCTCTTTAAAGATCTGTGTGAACACTCCTGAGTACACTGAGGCTGCTCTGATATCGATGCCACACTCTGTCAGGTCTGATTCATAGAAGATCAGGTTGCCTTTCTGCAGCTGCTCAAAGGCCAGTTTTCCCAGAGACTCAATCATCTTCCTGCTCCCTGGACTCCAGTGTGGATCTGTCTCAGCTCCTCCATCATACTTGACGGTCTTCAGTTTGCACTGAACCACCAGGAAGTGGATGTACATCTCAGTCAGGGTCTTGGGCAGCTTTCCTCCCTCTCTGGTCTTCAACACATCCTCCAGAACTGTAGCAGTGATCCAGCAGAAGACTGGGATGTGGCACATGATGTGGACGCTTCGTGATGTTTTTATGTGGGAGATGATTCTGCTGGCCTGCTCCTCATCTCTGAACCTCTTCTTGAAGTAGTCCTCCTTCTGTGGGTCAGTGAACCCTCTGACCTCTGTCATCATGTCAACACACTCAGGAGGGATCTGATTGGCTGCTGCAGGTCGTGTAGTTATCCAGAGGCGAGCAGAGGGAAGCAGGTTCCCCCTGATGAGGTTTGTCAGCAGCACATCCACTGAGGTGGACTCTGTAACATCAGTCAGGATCTTAGTGTTGAGGAAGTCCAGAGGAAGTCGACACTCATCCAGACCGTCAAAGATGAACACAACCTGGAACTCTTCAAACCTGCAGATTCCTGCTTCTTTGGTTTCAGTAAAGAAGTGATGAACAAGTTCCACCAAGCTGTACTTTTTCTTTTTCAGCACATTCAGCTCTCTGAAAGTGAATGGAAATGTGAACTGTATGTCCTGGTTGGCTTTGTCTTCAGCCCAGTCCAGAGTGAACTTCTGTGTTAAGACTGTTTTCCCAATGCCAGCTACTCCCTTTGTCAGCACTGTTCTGATTGGTTCATCTCTTCCGGGTGAGGCTTTAAAGATATCTTCTTGTCTGATTGTTGTTTCTGGTCTGCCTGGTTTCCTGGATGCTGTTTCGATCTGTCTGACCTCATGTTCATCATTGACCTCTGCAGTCCCTCCCTCTGTGATGTAGAGCTCTGTGTAGATCTGGTTCAGAAGGGTTGGGTTTCCTGCTTTAACAATCCCCTCAAACACACACTGGAACTTCTTCTTCAGATTGTATTTAAGTTTACGCTGACAAACTCCATCAAAATTTTCTTAATGAAGACAGAAAATATGACCATTAAGTGATTGATAAACAAAATATGACAATTTCATTCCCCTAAAGCAGAAAAATATTCAGCTCAGATAGAGAATATCTATTTTGTTTCTCACTGAGACCAAAAGTTATGGAGCTAACTTATTGCCACCAGTCATTTCAATGAGTGGAAGTGGTTGTTGCCCACATCCAAGCGCACAGATTTTGCTCTGCCGCATTTCACTGTGTTAAACTGCGGGTGGCAAACACCTGGCAGCAGACACTATATAAAACACGTTTTCTGTGAACCCTTGTGCAGGCAGGTGGCGGTGTGAAACCTTCCTTTAAGCAATACATCACAAATTGCCATAGCATTTACATTCATAAACTACTGAAGTTAGCAACACATCAGTCAGAAGAAAAGGAGTAGTCTCTCTTCTATATTTAAAAAAAATATGATTATTTTTTAAAATTTTAAATACAATGAATTATCATGGCATTGTTATACATTTTAATTTGTGAGTTGTGACCAATTTTGGATTTAAAGAATGAGTATGTGAATATAATTTGGTCCGTCTGTTGAGACATCAGTAAATGTCTCGTTTATCCAGCGAGTTAAATCTTTAGAGAAATCCTCTTACTGCTCTGCAGACGGTCAGCCAGCTCCTCCTGCTTCATTCTCCTCAGGAAGAGCACTGTGATCTTTAGAAATGCCTCTCTGCTTCTCCTCCTCTGCTCTTCATCCTCACCATCCAACACCTCCTCATCCTCCCTCTGACTCTCTGAGCATTCTGGGTAATCTGCACTCAGAACCTTCTGGATCTTCTTCAGCTCGTTCTTAACAAAAGTGACAATGTTGTCCTCCAGCAGCTGGAACAGAATATTATATGAATGACTCAATCAAAGTCAAATCATGGAAGCAAACATCAGATCCATGTTGGACAGACTGACAATCCACTGGTCTAAAAAGTGCAGCATGGAGATTATTGTGAACACAATAGATGTAAAAGTCGTTGTTGTCCATGTACAGACCATAAATATGGAGTCCAGGTGTGTTTGATGCTGCTGGGCAGACTGACCACTGGGAACCTCTGAGCTCTCCTGGTCCACTCTGTGGAGGAATCATGAAAAATGAGCTCACATTATGTCTGTCCACACAGAGACAAACACAAGGTAAAGGTCCATGAAGTGATATTTGGATGTGAACAGTGAATCTGATGACTCCCTGTAGTGGTAAAGGTTTACTAGTCCTGCTGATCCCACTGAGAATCAACAGCTCAGTTTGGTTCAGTCCTCACCAGCTCTCACCAACCCCTCCATAGAGCTCTCCCTCCCTCACTGTACACTGCTGAAGTGCCCTGGAGCAAGGCACCTAGAACCTCCAGTGGAGCTGCTCAGTGTCTGCTTGTATCAGACTGGTTGTACTGGTCAGCTCCCAGTGTGAATGTGTTTGACTGTGTGAGTGTGAGGCAGCTGCCGCTGAAAGAGTGTTGGTGCTCAGAGAACTTCATCTGAGTCAGTAAAGGTTTAAAAACTGGAGATTTCACAACTGAGAGTCTGATAAAAATACATCATTTTATTTTACCATCAGTTTGAAATCCTCACCTTTGATCAACAGAATGGCGGCCATCTTTGAAGTTTATAAGACGACCCATAGAGCGATCACTCTTCATGGACACACAGCTGGGTTCAGGTTTTTTCCTCCTGATAGAAAAACAGGATCAGTTCTGCACTGCACCCACAACACACTGAGACAGAACCAGTGACTGAATCCACCGACTGTACACAGTGTATTTGTACCCAGGGAGTTCTTGGTTGGGATTTCTATAAAGTCAGTGTTTGATTTAGACATGTTTCACTGTGTATTTTAAAGCTGTATTCAGTGCAGTGTGTAGTATAGGCGGGGAAATGATGGAGTGGAGTGACCATATCGGTCCAATTAGGATAAAAAGAGGAACAGACGTGGTGTCAAAGCAGTGAGTTTCTATAAACTGCTGCAACTATTTGTTCACTGTGAAACTGAGGCTGTTGTAAATTCAGCTGATCAGACACAAACCATCAGCGTCCATTAAAAGACATTTTAAAACATTTAAAAATAAAGATTTCACAACGGAGAGTCTGATAAAAATACATCATTTTATTTTCACCATCAGTTTGAAATCCTCACCTTTGATCAACAGAGTCTTCTTTGAAGTTTAAAGGAAGAACCATAGAGCGATCACTCTTCATGGACACACAGCTGGGTTCAGGTTCAGGACAGTCTGGTCTCTGATGGATCCTGATAGAAATAAATTCATTAAAGCTCACATATTCAGAAACATTCTCACTGAATCAAAGACTTTGTGAAACGATGTATAATTTGAAATGTTTGAATACAGGGCTGGACAATAAGAAGTGTCTTCAATTACTGACATTATGGACGTGTTACTGAACACAATTTACTGATGTCACACACTTCAACACACTGTCTGAATTCCATATAATTAAAGTGAGAGCAGCTACAACATCTAACCAGCGAGCAATCAGCTCCCAGTCCAGTCCAGAAGAGCAGAATGTGGAACTGGTCAGACTGGAATGAATCAGGACAAACATCAGCAGTGAGCAACATGAGGAAGGAAATCTGCTCTGATTGATTCAAACACATGTTACTGTTACATTTCTCATTATGAAGCTGAATGTGACAGTTTCTCTTGATACTGATTTGAGATCAGATTGTCCAGCCCTGTTTGAATACTGACAACTACGTTCTTTAGCTCAGATAAATGTCTTTGTTTCAAATGGAGAATCAAAGCCTTTGTGACATGGAGAAGAGTCATGGGCAGTTAGAGATCCTCATCTCACCTCTGAGCTTTGGTCCTTGTGTCATGTTCCCCACACAGAGTGCTTTTAGAGGGAGGGACTCCCTCCTCTCTGTCCTCACACTGATCCATAGCAGAGCCCACACCTTCACACAGACACAGCAACCTGCTGGGAGAGATCACACATTATTTCCCATCATTCCTCTCAGTCACATGACAAACACAATCAGCTCTGATTGGAGGGATTAGTCGACTCGCAGCAACGTGAACTCAGTTTTATGTTAGAAATATACAGTGTGGGTCCCCAGCATTTAGAAACTGACAGATTCCAACTCAATTATCATTATTAGCATTAATAAGCATGTATGTATGTCTGTGTGGAGAATATTTCAACAGATACTATAGTAGTGGTTTTGGGAGTTGCTGAGGATGATGGATCAAATTCTGACATTTACAAAATACAAAATTGCACTTTAATTTTAACTCCAGGTTCACTGATTTTGAGGTTCTTTATATGCATAATACATTGGAACTGCAATTTAGGAAGCTCTTTGTCATTGATGTTCAGATATTTTTTCAAATTTCTGCTGGTGTTCTTTTGCTGTGCAGCATTTTCTCATTGACCTGTGTCTCTGCAGCTGTGGTTATGTATTAAGCAAATAAACCGAGCTCCCAGAGACTTTCTACCTTCATCTGTAGAGGAAACACTGAGAGCAGAGCTGAAAGCATCAGTCCAATCACTGATCAGCACTGAGAACTCATCATCACTCATTCATCCTTTACATCAGTGGTTCCCAACCTTGTTCTATCACTGAGTAAACTGACGACCCCTGACTGAGGGACATATTTTATACATATTTCATATTATATCCAAAACTGTACAATCAACCCAAATATTGAACTCAGTGACTGCAAGAAGTTGAAGTTGATTCAGATGAATTCTGAGCAGATTATTTCCTGTTTAGGGAACTTTTTATACAGTTTGTCTGTGTTATGTATCTTTTATCATTTTTAACAATCATAAATACTTTATATGCTTCTTTTTGGACAAATTCAGTGTTTTCTTGTCCCTGATGTTTGGTCATTGATCTATTAGACAGTTTACTTTACATTGACTTTTCTTCACAGAAGTGAACCAGATGCTGAGATATAGGCCGACCTACAGACCCCCCATGAAGCTTTGGTGACCACTAGTGGGGTCCCGACCCTCAGGTTGGGAACCACTGATTTACATAATTTCTGCTGTAAAACTATCAGCTGCTTCTCCACTGATTGGCTGCTTCTCTCTGTTTCCTCTCAGTGTCAGTTGAATCCCTTTGTCTTGTTGGACTGTTGCTCAGACTAAAGAAGCAGTTAGAAAACATGACTGTGAACTCTGGGAACTACTGATGGCCTTTTCTCATCACTGTCACACATTGCAAACTAATCAATACATGGATCAATAGTGGTTTGTTATTGGCCAGAGGAGATGCTGCTGGTTCTCATTGGTCAGTGTTGAGGAAGAATGAGAGCAGAAAGCTGCCATCAGCTGCTCTACTTCTACTATCAGTCCACTAGATGGCCTCATGGAGCTGCATTTATCTGACAGCTTTACTTCCTGTTTACTTTTCAAACATGGGATCAGTTTATAAAATAGAATTCATTATTTTACATTCAAGCAGCCAAAAGTATTTGAAGTAGTTCATATTGGCTCCACCTGCAGCAACTCCAACATTAAAGTACTGATGAGGAAACTCTTCCTCCATGTTGGTTCTCAATTGACTGTTAGTAGAGTTTTCTGCTCTTTCTACTGAACTAAACTAACAAGATGAACAAACAGTGAAAAGTGTCTCTTACTAACCTTCACATGGACAGAAGAAGAAGCTGCGACACGACGAGCTCACAAAGTGAAAGTTACCTGTGGACAGGGAGTGGCTGTGATGTCAAAGTTGTCAGGGCAGGTGTCAGGTGTGGGGGATGGAAGAAGGGTGGCAACTTCCTTCACATCAAAAAGGAGGACACTTTGCATACACGGGGACACGCAAGCAGATATTTGTTTGGTATGATCCGGTTTTAAATGTTAATGTTTTTCCAGCAGATTACATAAAGGTGCATACACATACCACATAGCTAATAATAAATATACAAGATACAGCTCATGACAACGTGCCCTTCCAATTCAGATTACATAGGTCTAATAAACATCATACAGAAACTGTTCTTAATGTTTTTATCTGGGGATAAAGGGCTTTGTCTATCTACATCTGAGAATGAGCATTTTCAGAATTTCAGTCCAACAACCGACGTTAGCTCACATTATGTTCTCTGTCTGAGAGTTTGATTGACAGCCTGGTGGTAACCTAGCAACTGTGGTGATCCAGTGGCCAATCAACACATGGCTTATTTGAATATTAAAATGAACCATGTGTTGATAGGTCAAGACACAAAAATGTAACCAATGAAATTACTTATTTTGACACACATTTTTAGCCAATTGTTAGTTATTTTCTCTAAAGGAGGACAGATGAGTGTCAGGTTTAAGGCTGGGCCGGACGAATGGCCACCCTAGATGGAAGTGAGATAAGACTGAGTGAGTGTCTCCAGAGAGAGACTGGGAGCTTCAACTACATTGTGCTGATAATACTTCTGTAACTGAGGAACTTTTTAATGCAGGACTTTAAGTTGTAATGGAGTATTTCTGTAGTGTAGTGTATTACTACTTTTACTATTTTCAGCTTTGAACTGTTGGTCAGACAACATTGTGTCACTGTGGGCTCTGGATGATTGTAACGGGCATTTCATATATTTTAGATTAATGACAATAATAATTAGTCACAGTCCTTCCTCAATAGTAGAAATCAGCTCCACCTGAGCAGCTACAACAGCCAAATACAGCAGTAATAATAATCTAATGATAGAATATAATATAGTGTAACACCTGTAGTTCCTTACTCCCCCTCAGGGTGTCCTGACTCCATCTTGTGTTCCTCTAATCCAAGTCTACAGGAGGACGGACTGGTCCCTGAGGCCTCTGGTTACTGGTTGAGGGTCAGTCCCCATACTGGGGTCAGAGGCCCGACCCTCCACCACAGGGAGCTTTAAACCTGCTGTGTCGTGGGGAAAATCTCTGTTTTCAACCCCAGAGGAGAAGACCTCCAGTTGATCCTACTCTCTATGATCTCTTCTAACCTCTGACACTCTCCAGTTTAAAGGATATCACACATACAGAAAGGCAGTTCTCATCATATATGACCTCTGTACAATGAACATATACAGATATCAAACATTTCTGATGCCCAACTCAGTGAGTGCCTGTATAAGTCCTTTATTTGTCTCTGTGGGGCAACAACAGTAACACAGGGTGAGACATACAGATAGAAAGAAAGACAAATGGAGCACATAAACTGATCTTCAGTCAGCAGACAGCTGGCAGCAGATATATCTACACTGTGAGGATAAAAAGACGACAAAACTGTAATTAAATTTCTTTTGATTATAATAAAATCAAACTATGATTAATGGAATAAAAGGAGGGTCATCCTGAGTTCTGTTATCATATGCAACCCAGCCAGGTCCATTCCACCAAATCTGTGCCAATTCATTCAGCAATCTATCTAATAACACATATTTACACATGATTTGGCATTTTTCAAAACAGGAAAAATAATTTCCTGCATCGTTTTAGTAAATTGATTAAATGTAGCCACCTAACATTAATGTTAATAGCACGAGAACACTGAGCACCTTCAGGTCGTTTATCTAAAAAAATAAAAATAAATCTAAGAAATAATTTAGTAGATTGAACTGATGCTACTTCTTTTTGATCATGTTCCTCGTGAAATGTCCCAAAGACCTGGGAGTGACAAAGGGTTCCGGTGGCTGTGAAACTGTGTGAATGGACCTTTCTAAAGCCAGTGTTTGGTTCGTCAAACCTCCTACATTTTACACACTGGACCTTTAACCTCACCTTCTGAGCAGTTTCAGCCTGCTGCCAGTTACTTATAAGACATTTTGCTATTACCTCCTTACTAGTTATTCAAAAAGATGACATAAAACAGTGACAACAATGCAAGCCTGTGATTCCTTCATTACTGTTACTTCACACACTGAGGTGATCACCAACACAGTCCACCACTAGCAGAAATTATACAGTCAAGAGTTCCTGCCACTTTCTGGACAAACAGGACCTCCATGAACCAAACACCATCCAACACCAGATGTCCCAGAACCTCCAAACTGTGTTCAAACTTTAACAAATACACTCAAATAATCAATAATAACATATCTGATACTGAAGAAGGGTTTAATACAGAAAGACATACAGGATGACAAGATAAACAGATGAATTAGAGCTCAGAGGTGTTTCAGTTGGACGCCGAATTCATCTTCCTGTCTCTAAACCCCAGATTTAACAGAAAAACTTGTGTTTTGACTCGTTGTATTAATCTGCAGACTCTAATATACAGCCTACTGTCAATGTTCAGACTACAACAGGCCCTCCTCCATACACTGCTCATAGGCTGACACCTGCTGGTGACTTTGTGGAACTGCACGGAGGTCTTCTTTGTAAGTTGTAATATTGACT
>NW_026136792.1:0-5336 GCF_905237075.1 Dicentrarchus labrax
GGTAGTCAGCAGGTAACCAGCTGACATTAAACGTTTAAATGTTGAAATAATGTCCAGTTTATGAAAAAACGTTAATTCGACGTCCAACAACGTTGAACACCAAATAGTTGAAGTGGTGTTGTTAACTCATCAAATTCAACATTGAAATATCAACAGTTTTTGAGTTCTACGTCAAATTACAACTTTTCTTGAAATATATCTGTAGAAAAATAACGTTGTTCCAACATCCAAACAATGCTGATCAATTAACTGTTGAAAAAGTGTTGATACATGAATAATGATACAACGTTGAAAGATCCACTCTGAATTAAACGTTTGTTGAGTCGCTATCTCCCGGCGTACTTTGAGAGCAACTCCGTGGACTGAATGATCAATCAGACTGCAGATATTGATCATTTGGGATCAATACAAGGGCTTGATTGGAGGACGGCGGTTAGAACTGGATTCTATTGGCTCTGACGGTTCCAGACAACACCCGCTTGTGCATGCGCGAAGTGGATCTGTCTTCATCCAGGCAAAGCAGATTCTGACCTGGACCGGTTCGGACTAACTTTGGCAACAGCTAATTACAACTCTAAAACGGTAAGCAAAGTTTTTGAAATTACATTTTATAACTAGAAAATTCCCAAAGAAATTTTGAGTGTGCCTGACTCATATATTAATAACGTTACGTATTGTGTTAATTAACGTTAATATTGTTTGTACGGCAGACTAAGACCAACCGCTGTGTGTGTGTGTGTGTGTGTGTGTGTGTGTGTGTGTGTGTGTGTCTGTACGGGCAGACTAGTTTAACCGGCGCAGTGAGTAAATTGCATTTTTGTTGCATTTCATACATTTCCTGTTTCTGTGTGGTGTCGAGATTTGGAAGAACACCTGAAAGTCTCCTTCAACGGTGAGTTGTCACCAAACCTAACCCAACCATCTATTTGAATCTGAAAGTAACTTACTGTAACCTTTAAAACTAAAAATTTTTTTTACATTTTTGTAAAATTTAAATACAGGTCGATATGGAAGATATTATAAAACATGATTAGTACAGCCTACCTCATTTGATTGAATGTTTTTATGACTTATTTTCAAATTGAATGATTTTCTTTATAAAACATTAGTGCTTAGAAATATTTAGTTTTTATTTTCTCCCAGATGTATCACAAAAAATGGAGACAACAAAATGCACAATTACGCGCATTGGTGGAGTCTAGTCCCTCAGATGAGAATCCAGGTCCCTCAGATGAGAATCCAGGCCCCTCAGATGAGAATCCAGGTCCATCAGATGAGAATCCAGGTCCATCAGATGAGAATCCAGGCCCCTCAGATGAGAATCGAGGTCCATCAGATGAGAATCCAGGCCCCTCAGATGAGAATCCAGGCCCCTCAGATGAGAATCCAGGTCCATCAGATGAGAATCCAGGCCCCTCAGATGAGAATCCAGGTCCCTCAGATGAGAATCCAGGTCCATCAGATGAGAATCCAGGCCCCTCAGATGAGAATCCAGGTCCCTCAGATGAGAATCCAGGTCCCTCAGATGAGAATCCAGGCCCCTCTTTTGATGATAGCCCAACAGACATGCAGACACAGGAGCAGTCTGATACAGGAGAAGACGAGTATCGAGATGATCACCACCAGCCAGACAGTAATGGTGAAAGTGATTAAAAAATTGGAACTTTGTCCGAGGAGGAATCAAGTGATCTAAGAAGTGATTTGGCAAAATGGGCTGTAAAAAATAAGGCAAAGCGCACATCAGTTGATGAGGTGCTCTTGGTGTTACGTAAACATGGCCACCAGCTGCCAAAAGATGCCAGAACCCTGTTAGGAACTCCAACTCAAATAGAAGTCAGGGATCTGTGTGGTGGCCAGTTCCTCTACTTCAGTGTGGAGACGGGACTTTTGAAAATGTGCTCACAGTATCCCGATTTCTTTTTAACAGAAAATGATACTGCTACATTTCAGTGTAGATGGTGTGCCATTGTTTAAATCATCCAATGTACAAATTTGGCCCATTCTTTGTAGTGTGGAAAAGTTTGAGCCGTTTATCGTTGCACTATTTTGTGGAACTGCAAAGCCAAACAGCCTTACTGATTACACGTCTAGTTTTTTAACAGAACTGCAGGCACTCAACAACATGGGGTTGAGTTCCAAAATGAAACATTAAATGTTAAAGTGAATGCTTTCATTTGTGATGCCCCAGTCCCACAATGCCTACAGCAGCTGTGAGCGGTGCACCATTGAAGGACATTATGTAAGTCACAGGGTTGTATTCAACTACCAGTCGCAGGAGAAGATTGATGCAAGAACAGAAGATGACTTCAGCAAACAGGCATATCCCATCCACCAAACTGGTTGTTCACCCCTGACCACTGCAGGCTTGCAGTTTGTGCTGGATTATATGCATGTTGTCTGCCTAGGGGTTGTCAGATGATTGCTGAACTTTCTAAAACAGGGACCTAGAGAGTGTAGGCTGTACCCAAGGCAAATTGGAGAAATTTCAGCAAAACTCTTGTCCCTCAGTGGAAAGCTGCCAAGAGAATTTGCCCGACAGCCACGAAGTCTAACTGATCTGGACAGATGGAAAGCGACAGAATTCAGGCAGTTTTTACTCTATACTGGACCTGTTGTTCTCCGAGGCATTCTGCAAAACAGTTTTACCATCACTTTTTGACACTGTCAGTTGCCATGTCTGTACTGTTGGACTCCAACGGCATTACATGGATGTCATCCATTGGCTACGCTGAAGAGCTTCTAGTATATTTTTTATAGAACATCTACCAAGCTCTACAGCCCAATATTTCCATCCTGTGTCCATACCCTGATCCACTTGGCTGAAGATGCAAGGCACTTTGTAACATCTTTGAATGACATCTCTGCCTTTCAGTTTGAAAAGTGTCAGAAATGCAAAAAAACCCAATTGCACAACTATCGAAGAGGATAGCAGAAATGGACAATGCAAAATTCATGTCTCATCAGCAGCACTTGGGACATTTGTGTCAACTAAGAAGAAGGACTCCTGTTTTTTTTTGGAACATGCCTTTGCCTTGGTAAAGGAAAGAAGGCCAGAACGTGTGTGTGTGATGTATACAGTCTCAATGCTTTGGACAGATTCTTCACCAGTCCATGCGACTCAAAACTGATTAACATTGCTGTACTGCGCGATGAAAGAGGGGAACCGCAAACGAGAACTGATTGAGGGAGAAAAACTGAAGCACAAGGCAGTTTGTCTATCATACAAAAGTGGCTATGTATTTGTGCCATTGCTTCATGGCAGTGAAAGGAACTAATCAGCCTAGGATAAGTGACAGAAGAAAAGAGTAAGTCCACTAATAGCTGTTAATCTTTTAATGTTAGAAGTTTTTAGTTATAATATAATTATGGTTATTCACTTTAACTGTTGGATATCATTGTTCTGAGTTTTCTCTTGTTTTTTCTATAGACCAGAACAATGTGGACCAGAGCGGTGTGGAGAGAGGAGACCATGGAGATGGAGGAAGTGATACCATCATGTTGGGTTAAGAATGGTGGTGTACTATGGCCTCCACAAGGAGCTGCGAGAGCGTTGAATGCCTGCAAAGATCCTGAAGAGTCATGGACGAAATTCCCGTTAATGAAAATGAAGATTCAGTCAGGTATGTGTTTTGTAAGGACTTATGTCATATATGAACGTAAGGCAAATTTCAAATCGTCAGCACATACATATGGACATTTCTTCATTTTTCTCTTTGACATGAACTTTTAAGTATCTCTATCTGTCTCCTATGTATGTTTAGTAATTTCTAGCCTGCTATAATGTCAGTTTTGCTTGTGTGTGTGTATTATGGGAGTTTTATTGTTTGGTTTTATCTCAAACAAGAACAACGACAAAATAACCATAAAATTAAAAGTAACTAAATGTCCGAAGCACAAACACAAATAAACAGTCTCATCCAGAAAAAAACAACTACAAAATATATTCGAGAGGAAACAGGAGAAGAGCTTATTTAGTCCTCCTCACAAAATCATATCATATGCAATAAAAAAACAATATTGTCATTCAATAGCCTCAGTATATTGTTGACTGTTGGCATGCAAGATGATATCCGCTTATATAAAAAATGAAGTATTTTATAATAGCCAAACCTGCATTTTTACCCAGTTGCTGTAGTATATTAAGACTTACTCATTTGTATGCATTTTACCATTTCTGTATGTACTTTCAGATGACAAGAATGAATGCGAGAAATATGATTTTACTACAACTGCTGAATTGAGTGGCTCAGAAGAGGAGTTACCAACGAAGAGGAGGCCAAAAATTTTTTTATCCCGACTACCAAATGGGTATGTAGTGCACTTTTATTACTTTGATAATATGTAAGACTTTTTTCAGTGTTGTAGAATATTACATTTGTAATTGTCTATCAAAGATTTATTGAATTTTTCCTTTTTTTAGATGAACCATCTGTCAATGAAGACAGTCAAAAAGAATCTTCTCCAGGTCTTATGATAAAGAGTACAGGTATGTAATAAATTACATTTTTTGGTTTACACATTTATTTTCCTACCTCTGTCACAACAATGAAGTTAGAGTAAGGATTTCTAACCTTTTTTGTCAATTCAAACTAAGACAGTCAACACAGATATGCCTAATTGTTTGAAAGATGAGGTTACGGTTAGGTTTAGGTAAAAAGGCTACCAAGAAGATTTGAAAATGTATTCCTTGTGAAGGTATGTGTTCATTTACAGGAACCAATGCACTGAAGGCAATGTCTACATGGCCCCAAGGCCTACATCATTGTAACATTGTATTTTAGAGTAAACCAACAAAAGGATCTCCTTGTGCACAGCCAGTGTGATCGTGAGGTGCAGGTTGTTAGCAGGAACATTTAAAGTAAAACAGGGAATAGACCACCGCATGCTGAAAAACGTACAACTTACTACAGAATCTTTGTGAGCAAGCAACACGTTTCGCCTGTAGCTCCCTCTGATTGTTGCTCACTCAGAACAAAGATTCAGTAAAGTTTTTCAGTGTGCGGTGGTCAAATTTACCTGTTTTTCTTTGGTTGTATTTTAGAGTTTGTAATAACATAATAGTCTTTGTTGGAGCCACAATGGGTGCTTTTTGTTTTTGAGGGTGGGCTCAGTATGTTTGAATCATAGGAGAGATGTAATGTTCTTACTGCAAACTCACAACTAACTAACTAACTACTAACACGATAAAAAGAAGCCACATCCTGCAAATACAAGTAATGAGAATCAAGTCAAGAAAACAATACCAAAAGTTAAGAACACATCATTGTAGCATTTCAATCACCACCGTGGCTATGTCAGTATTAGTCACTACAGTTTTGAAAGTACTTTTTTATGAC
>NW_026136793.1:0-66429 GCF_905237075.1 Dicentrarchus labrax
AAATACTGAGACTGCTTCATTATATGTATGTACACACTGACATATCTCAATACATTGTGACATCATGAAGAAGATAGTTTGATATCATTATTGTACAAATGAAAAGTGTTTCTGTTACTGACATTAAAATGTTTTTGAAATGAATGAAGGTGAATATTAAAAGCTTGTTTTGCTGAACGCTTCAGTTATTTAATGATTGATAAAGTAGTTCTGTCAGTCTGTCTGTCTGAGGCTGCTTCATGCTGACACAAACCAACAGCTATAACAAATATGAGGAAACTGAACCTCCTCCTGTTTCCTCAGAAGTGATCTGTGGCAGTCGGACTTCATTCCAGAGAGCTGCTTTATCAAACTCTGAACCTGATCCTTCTCTGCCTCCTTTCAGTCCAGTGACTGCTGTCTGTGTCCGGTGGGAAGCCCTTTACTTATTTCAGCTTTTAAAGGTCCAGTGCGTAGGTCGATAAAAACGTCTCATTCTAAGGTAACGAACACACAACCATTCTTATTTTCAGCTGATTAAACACTAATGAAAACAAACCTATGGATATTATATTTCTGACAATAGATCCTCCTCAGTGTTACACATCAATAAAGTGTTTCTGATTTACATCCCATAACTTACTGATTTTACCCCAAAAAGGATCTTTTCTGAAACATAACCAAGTGCTCTTGTTGCCTCAACCAAATAGTGTGTTTGCTTTATTGTAAGCCACAGTTTTATGTTATAAATGAACAGTGAGGGTCCCCAGCTTTTACACAATACTGGAGGCTAACTTGCATATGTTTTGCATAATTAGCTAAATGAACCAGAAGTGGATCTGTTTATTCTAAAATGCAGGTCTAATGTATTAAGCACATAACCTCAAAATGGACTCAAAAATAATGAAACTCAGAGTTGAAATATAACCACTTCCAGTTTAAAGGGCCAAGCAGCTGCTGGAATATTGTCCATATAGGTGATTATGCTAATGAATGCCTATTGCACAACATATGTAAGTTATCAGTTTCTAAATGTTGGAGACCCTGACTGTACATTAATAACATCAAACATTTCTCTGTTCACATTATTGTCAACTGGACTAAAACTGAGCGTTTCACAACCCAAATGTTTAACGTCCTTCAGGTCCAGTGTGTCTGTCACTGCTCTACTCTCCACCGCTCATATATGTCGTTTTGGGAGTTATTGGCAATCAACCAATAATGTTTGTGTGAAAGCTGCTCAGCCGGTTTCTTTCCATTCCAACAGCTGCTTCTCTGGAAACAGTTTAAAGTGAAACTAAAGTTTTCTCCTCACAGTGTCAGCAGATTATCAGGAGGAGGAAAGTGACAACTGGCTGTGAACTGAATGTGTTTTTCCAGTGTTCGTTTAGTGAGAAGCAGATTAATGAGGACTTTGTGGTTGTTGTAGTTTTTACAGAAGATGAAGATGTTTGTGGTGTTTGTGATCCTCGTGCACGGTAAGATAACCTTCCTCCCTCTGATCTGATCATTAGTCCAACATCATGTCTTTAATCTGTATTTCTATCATCTTCACTTCATTAGTCTGTTTAAACTCCAATAAAAACATGAAGAACATATTAAAGGCAGCATATTTTCAATGTTTGTGTAAATCATGATGAATGTAGAAGACTGTACAGTCAGACTGTCTTCAGTTCTGTTCTTCAGGATTATATCTCTGGAGGTTGCTCACATTCTTATAGCTTATATTACCAATAGTATTAATGATCCTAACACACTCATTTAAACACCATGTTGGATCAATACAGTCAGTCTATCAGTTTGTTCTGTTATTGCTCTGATCCTGTTTGTGAGTCCGATCACAAACAGCAGATTGAGGATCCAGAAGCAATAAGATCTGAAATAAGGCTGCTGTGATTGAACCTCTCTGTCTGTGTGACCTCACAGTTTCCCAGCATGCCTCAGCTGTGGAGCTGTATGAGGGGGAGGAGTTTGTCCTGCTGCCCTGTGAGTTTCACACTTTTGACATGGACGACCCCACAGTGGTGTGGAGCCGCTACGATCTCAATCCTCCAACCGTCCACCAGCGTCAGCAGGAAGGTGATGAACTTAAAGACCAAAACCAGCTTTACAGCGGCCGAACATCCATGATGGCTGACGCTCTGGAAACTGGAGACCTCAGCCTCAAGCTGACAAAACTCCACCTCTCTGACAGCGGCACCTACACCTGCACTGTCAGAGCATTAGGAGGACAACGGAGAGTGAGAGAAGTACAGCTGCAGGTCAAAGGTCAGCAACAAACTCTAAAACTCACTGTAGATACAGGTCAGAGGTCAGTACTGTAGATACAGGTCAGAGGTCAGTACTGTAGATACAGGTCAGAGGTCAGGAAGTTATTTTCTTTATGTTTCTCTTTCCCACAGAACGATTTCCATCCTGGGCCAAAGCTCTCCTGGTTCTCCTGGTTCTCGGTCTTATTGTTGGGGGTCTTTTGGTGCATTTTCGGCACTATTTCATGTCAGGTATGTCACTACTACATTACCCATAATGCCAATCGTCTTTACTCTTGTAGTTGTGTGAATGTTGAGGAAGAGGTCTGGGATTATAAGAGAAGGATGGGGCAGTGAACTGCTGGTGTCTGTACAGCTGGTGTTGTGGTTTGTTGTTAGGGTTGCTCTGGGTCAAAGGTCAGTGTCTTTATGATTCATATAATAATAATTCAGTCAGACGACTCGTTTGAAATGTTTATTCCAGCAGTGTAGCAGAGTTAGAGTTTGGCGTCCAGGCTCCAACCTCATCACTCCCTGCAGATATGTTTTTTTAAATTAATATTTTGATAACAACAACAACAACAACAGATACACAGCAACAGAAAAACCAACAACAACAGAACAACACAAACAAGCCAACAAAAAGGGTAAAGGGGGGTGGGGTCGGTACAGTAGTATATCAGTTCTTCACAGCATGGGGATCCTCATGTTTCCTGCAGACAAGATTTAAAAAAGCTCCACAGTTCATCTGGCCTATTATCCTCTACCAGAGTGGAGGCGGCCTGTTCCATCGATAAAACCTCCATGAAGTCCTTGCTCCAGTTCCCCATACTAAAACAGTTTGGCCTACGTTGTTTCCAGTTCATTAAAATGATCCGTTTAGCTGATTGAAAAGCCAGGACAATAATACTTTGTACAGTTTGGGGTTTTGCAGTGTCCATATTCCCACCTAATATACAGGTTATCGGGCAGGGTTTTATATCTATGTTAAGGACACGTGACAAACTTTCAATAACATTCAACCAAAACCTCTAAACAGGAGGGCAGTACCACAGTAAGTGCAATAGTGTACCCTCCACCTCACAGCCATGCCAGCAGGATTTGGATAATGTGTTATCAAATGTATTCAGATTGCAAGGTGTAATTTAAACTCTGTGTAATATCTTTATCTGTATCATTTGAATCTGACACACTTTGACACTTTTGTACAACTTGTAAGTGCTCTACCCCATTGTGGGGGGAAATAAGTACACTCATATCACGTTCCCATTGTAATTTAGTTTGGGAGTTTCTGTCAGGAGCAGCAGAACATAATAATTTATACATTGCTGAGACTGTACCTTTCCTGACAGCAATTCCACTTCATTTGTTTTCTACATCTTTGTTATTCCCTATCTCTTTGGAGAGTAAAGGTTTCATGACAGATTTTATGTGTAGATATGACAGAAATTCTGTATCTGTCAATCCAAATTGTAATTTTAAGTCATTAAACGGGATCATTTTACCATCACTAATTACTTGGCCCTACTAACTTATATTATGCTGTTGCCATATTTTATTCTTAAGAGGTTTACCTTCTGCGGTAAACAAAGGATTATTCCACAGTGGACATGATGGTGGAGAATTTTGACTACATCACATGAGAGCTGTATGGCTGGATTATTAATTCTGGAAATATTTTTGGGATTATACCATAAAACTGTTAAGGTTCTTTGTTATAAGCTTTTTAAAATGTTGTCCTCAAGCCACTCCCAACTGCCGATCTCTCTAACGCTGGCATAGGCCCACTGCAGGGGATATCTAGAGTTAAATGCTAGATAATATTGGTATATATCTGGAAGTCCTAATCCTCCTTTAATTCTTGGGTTGATTCATCTTTTATTATTAATCCTAGGTTTTTTGTCCTTCCAAAGAAAACCAGAGAATAAGTTATTTATTTCCTTAAACCAGCTTGGGGGGGGGATTTAAGCAGTATAGAAGACATGAGAAAAGCCAACCTTGGTAATATGTTCATTTTTATGACTTCTGATCTTCCCCAGAGGGAAAGAGGTAAAACCGTCCACCTTTTAATATCTTCCCTGACTGTTTTAAGAATTTCTGGTGCATTTATATCAACAATTTTGCTAATTGGAGACTGTATTTTAATTCCTAGATATTTCATACCTGGGGGGTCCACTTAAAAGGGGTTGTGCACAAATGTGTTTGTTAAGTGAGATGGTTAAGTGGGATGGCCTCACTCTTACTCAGGGCCAGATTAGCACTTCACTTTACCCTGGGTAACAATATTCAAGGGCCCCATCATCACGACCCCAGGATCACCATAATCTGGCAAAATACAGAATAAATTACAGTAATATACAGTAAATATACTCAATACTTCAATAACTAACTGTCATCAAGTGCATTTTGATGTACAGATGTGCAAATGCTCATAGAACTACAAACGCACCGCTATGTTCTCTTGTCAAGACCACTCACTCACATATGATGTTATGAAAACAAAACACATCAGCATCAGTATAATCTGGCAAAATTGACCCACTACATAGAGAGGGAAGGAAGTGTCCTCCATTTTCACAAAAAAATAAATAAGCAACCACTTTCAAAGCATCCAATATTTATTTAACAACACCTACTCCCAACACAAATGTATTGAACTGATAGAGCCATCACAGAGGAAGTCCACAGACAAGACACAAACAAAAATCCATAATCTCCTAGAATCAAGAAGCATTTTGGTCCTCAGTTGTTATGTGTGTGTGTGTGTGTGTGTGTGTGTGTGTGTGTGTGTGTGTGTGTGTGTGTGTGTTCGTCCAACTTCACAAGTCTTTTCTCTTAGAATGCCAAACTCTGAGTTTATAAACTAATTCAATAATAAAAACTATGAGTGGCCAGAACCAAAACAAAATGTGACTTTGTTTTGGTTCTCGTTCAGTCTGTTGTTCAGTCTGTTGTTCAGGCTGTTGTTCAGTCTTTTGATGCAGGTGCACTGCAGCCATGGTTATAAGTATGAGCAGTAGTGAGGGAGTAGTCATTTTAGAGATGGTGAGGCATTACAGCACACAGGAGGCGCTTGAAATAATCATGGACTCCGAGAGCGAAGATGGCTCCTCATCCTCCTCCTCCTCCGAGTACTCTGATTACTCCACGGAGGAGGCCTCAGAGGTAGAGACAGATGATCTGGTGTTTAGCCCTGACTCATCTGAAGATGAAATTGATGAAGCAGCAGCAAAATGGACTTAAAGAAATGGAAAAATAACTGGTCTCAAACAAACTCTGAGACTTTCCACAACAGCAGAGTTGTGTAAACATATTGGCCTTTAAAGGGTTAAAATACCCAAAATATGATACCTATTTGATATGTATATTTCAAGCTGGAGTAGTTCTAAAAGATTGACTCATTTAAAGTAGAAAAAAATATTGATTTATAAGATTTTTACAGCAGTTTTTGTGAAGGTGGCAGTTTTCTGCCTTAGGAACTGATGTGTGATTTTCTTAAAGGAACCTCTAAGCAATCTGTTAGGATGATTTAACAGAGCTGGGACGTTCACTGGAGTTGAAGGATGCTTCATGTTATTTCCCCACTTTTACAGGATGTAAACAACTACACACATGCAAACAGTGAGAGAATGATACTAATAATAAATAAAGACTGGCACTGGCTTCATACACATCAAAGAATTGATCTCAAAATACTGTTATTGACTTCCAAACACTGAATGGTTCAGGAAATATTTAGTTTGAAGATAAAGTGTAAAATATAATATCACAGAAGCCAAAAGACTAAAAGTTGAAATAAGATGTTTTTGTGTTGAAAGTTCAGATCTTAAAGTGTCAAAGCATACTGGAGCTCCTGTAGCTAATGTGTCCCTGTAGCTAAAAATAACTCCAAATAAGATCAAACTGCTCATTAAGACAAGTGACATTTACTTAAATTCAGTCAAACAGCTTCCATAGTGAGCACTAGATCATCAGTTCACACTCAAAACAAGTCCCACTAGATTTTAAATCTAAATATCAGATTATCTGAGATTTGATATTTGAACATTTAATAGTCTTCCCACATAATCCTTTCCTATCTGACCATTATTTAATAACTTTTGAATTCATCCTATTAGATTATAAGCCATTAGGCAAAACTTCCTACAGCAGATGTCTATCTGACAGTGCTGTAGCTAAATTTAAGGTGGAGATTCCTTCAGTGTTTAATTCAATGCCATGTCTGAATTTAACAGAGTCCTATAACGACTTTAGTCCCTCTGAAATTGATAATCTTGTTGATAGTGCTACAGGCTCACTACGATCAACATTAGACTCTATCGCTCCTATAAAAAGGAAATTATTAAAACATAGGAGACTAGCACCGTGGTATAACCACCAAACCCGCCAGTTAAAACAAATAGCTAGGAAATCTGAAAGGAAATGGCGCTCTTCCAAATTATCAGAATATCGCTCAATTTGGCAAGATAATCTTAAAATTTATAGAAAGGCCCTCCGTAATGCCAGAGGAGCCTATTACTCAGCACTAATAGAAGAAAATAAGAATAACCCTAGGTTCCTCTTCAGCACTGTAGCCAGGCTGACAGAGAGTCACAGCTCTATTGAGCCACATATCCCCATAAACTTAAGTAGCAATGACTTCATGAGCTTCTTCTATAATAAAATTATTACTATTAGAGAAAAAATTAATCACCAACTGCCATCAACAGTTATCAGTGGCTCTCGAAGTTCAGGGACTTCTGACAATGTAAACTTAGATGTATATTTAGACTGTTTTTCTGCTATCGATCTTCATCAGTTAACTTCAATCATTTCTTCATCGAAGCCATCAACCTGTCTATTAGACCCGATCCCAACTAGGCTGCTTAAAGAAGTTGTTCCCTTAATTGGCACTTCTTTACTGGATATGATTAATCTTTCTTTATTATCAGGATATGTACCACAGTCCTTTAAAGTAGCTGTAATTAAACCCCTTCTTAAAAAGTCCACTCTTGACCCAGGGGTTTTAGCCAACTATAGACCGATTTCTAACCTCCCGTTCCTCTCTAAGATTCTGGAGAAAGTAGTCGCCAAAGAGTTGTGTGACTTTCTACATAACAATAGTTTATTTGAGGATTTTCAGTCAGGATTTAGAGTTCATCATAGCACAGAGACAGCTCTGGTTAAAGTTAATAATGACCTTCTGACTGCTTCTGACAATGGACTTGTCTCTGTACTTGTATTATTAGATCTTAGTGCTGCATTTGACACCATTCACCATAATATTCTTTTAGAGAGACTTGAGCATCAAATTGGCATTAAAGGAACCGCACTAAGCTGGTTTAAGTCATATTTATCAGATCGCTCGCAGTTTGTACATGTTAACGATGAATCTTCAATAAATACTACAGTTAGTCATGGAGTTCCACAAGGTTCTGTACTTGGACCAATACTATTTGCTTTATATATGCTCCCTTTAGGCAACATTATTAGGAATCACTCCATTAACTTTCACTGTTATGCAGATGATACGCCGTTATATCTATCAATCAAACCCAATGAAATGAATCAATTATCTAAATTACAAACATGTCTTACGGACATAAAATCCTGGATGACCTGCAATTTTCTGATGTTAAACTCAGAAAAAAACGAAATTCTTGTTCTTGGCCCCAAAAACCTTAGAGACTCATTGTCTAAAGATATAGTCACTCTAGATGGCATTAACTTGGCCTCTAGCACCACTGTCAGGAATCTTGGAGTTATCTTTGATCAGGATTTGTCATTTAACTCCCACATAAAGCAGACCTCTAGGACCGCCTTCTTTCATTTACGTAATATTAGAAAAATTAGACACATCCTATCACAGACAGATGCAGAACAGGAGCCAGAGCCTTCAGTTACCAAGCTCCTCTCCTGTGGAACCAGCTTCCAGTTGTGGTTCGGGAGGCAGACACCCTCTCCACATTCAAGAGTAGGCTTAAGACATTCCTCTTTGATAAAGCTTATAGTTAGGGCTGGATCAGGTGAGTCCTGAACCATCCCTTAGTTATGCTGCTATAGGCCTAGACTATCGGGGGATTTCCCATGGTGCACTGAGCTCCTCCCTTCCTCTCTCTTTCTGCACTCATTCATGTCCCATTAATGCATGTTACTAACTCCACTTCTTCCCCGGAGTTCTTGTGCTTTCTCGTCTCGCAGGTTCTCATGGATCCTGGTGGAGCCTCCTGCCATGGTCCTGCTTGACTGCCATTGCCAATACTGTTGTTGCTGTGCACCTGTCTGTCTGTCTGTCTCTCGCTCTCTCTCTCTCTGCCTCTCTCTCTCTCTCTCTCTCTCTCTCTGCCTCTCTCTCTCTCTCTCTCTCTCTCTCTCTCTCTCTCTCTCTCTGCCTCTCTCTCTCTCTCTCTCTCTCTCTCTCTCTCTCTCTCTCTCTCTCTCTCTCTCTCTCTCTCTCTCTCTCTCTCTCACCCCAACTGGTCGAGACAGACGACCACCCACCTAGAGCCGGAGGATCTGTCCTAGGTTTCTGCCTTTTTCCTTGCCCTTGTCGCCAAGTGCTTGCTCATGGTGGTACTGTTGGGTCTCTGTAATTAATGTTAAAGAGTTCGGTCTAGACCTGCTCTATTTGAAAAGTGTCCTGAGATAACTTCTGTTATGAATTGGCGCTATACAAATAAAATTGAATTGAATTGAATTGAATTATCTGACTGACTTAGAAATAGATTTCCTGCAGTGCAGCTGATGTTGTGGTTTGTTGTCCTCTCAGTCTACCAGGTGGAGGTGGGTTCAGAGGAGGAGTCTGTCCTGCTGCCCTGCAAAACCACAGTTCACCTGCCTGAGGACGTCACAGTGGAGTGGACGGACAGTGACAACAGGAAGGTCCATGTGTATCAGAACGGCTCTGATCAGCCTGAAGAACAGAACCAGTATTACAGAGACCGAACAGAGATGAAGAGAAACCTGCTGGAACCTGGAGACCTCAGTCTGACCCTGAAATACCCCAAATACAGAGACAGAAACACTTTCACCTGCACCGTCTACAGCAGGGAGAGAAAGATCCTGATGGAGAAACAAGTGCTGCTCGAGGTCAAAGGTCAGTGCTGTAGATACAGGTTGAAGGTCAGTGCTGTAGATACAGGTCAAAGGACAGTGCTGTGGATACAGGTCAAAGGTCAGTGCTGTAGATACAGGTCAAAGGTCAGTGCTGTAGACACAGGTCAAAGGTCAGTGCTGTAGGTATATTGTTTCTGGTTCGTGGTAGCTATATTGTTATTAAGCTAGTAGCTATATTGTTATTAAGCTAGCAGCTATATTGTTATTAAGCTAATAGCTATATTGTTATTAAGCTAGTAGCGCTTTCATCAATACACCTGGAGAATGTAGCTCGTAGCATAGCATTAGCTCTCTGTAACGTTAGCTCGTAGCATAGCATTAGCTCTCTGTAACGTTAGCTTGTAATCAGTCAATAAAGTTATTACAAACTGCTGCTGCTGTCTGTACAGCTGATGTTGGGGTTTGTTGTTCTCTCAGTCTGTCAGGTGGAGGTGGAGGAGGGGGCGGAGTCTGTCCAACTGCCCTTCAAGACCACAGCTAACCTGCCTGAGGATGCTGAAGTGGAGTGGGTGAAAGGTAACAGCTACAGTAACAGGAAGGTCCATGTGTATCAGAACGGTTCTGACCAGCCTGAAGAACAGAACCAGGATTACAGAGACCGAACTGAGATGAATGAAGACCTGCTGGAAACTGGAGACCTCAGTCTGACCCTGAAATCCCCCAAAGAGAGAGACACAGGAACATACTGCTGCAGAGTCTACAACAAGGACATCTGGAGAGGGAAAACAGTGCAGCTCACAGTCAGAGGTCAGTACTGTAGATACAGGTCAGAGGTCAGTGCTGTAGATACAGGTCAGAGGTCAGTACTGTAGATACAGGTCAGAGGTCAGTGCTGTAGATACAGGTCAGAGGTCAGTACTGTAGATACAGGTCAGAGGTCAGTACTGTAGATACAGGTCAGAGGTCAGATGTCTCTGTGTCTGTCTGTGTCTGACTGTCCTCTGTCTCCTCTGCAGGGAGAACCAGGAACAGAAGCAGCTCCATTGATCCAACTCCTCTGATGGCTGATCAATCTGTTTGATTGGTCTGTTGATCAATCTTTGATTATTGATCTTGTTGAAGGGGCTCAAAGGAAGAGAATGTCAACGTTCAGCTTTCAGTGTTTCCTCTCTTCATCGTCTGAATGAACCTGCAGTCCATACTGTGATTGATTGATTGATTGATTGATTGATTGATTGATTGGTCTCATGTAGCTCTATAATGTTTCTCTGATGTTTGTGTATTCAGCTTCTATACATATATATCTGGCTGTGTCTCAGGAGGTAGAGCGGGTCGTCCACTGATCAGAAGGTTGCTGGTTCGATCCCCGGCTCCTCCCGCTGCATGTCGAAGTGTCCTTGAGCAAAATACTGAACCCCAAACTGCTCCTGATGCTGAATCACTGTATGAATGAGTGAATGAGTGAATGTGTGAATGAGTGAATGAGTGAATGAGTGAATGTGGCCTGCTGTGGAGACGCTGGTCTCTCTCGTCTCCTCCTCCTGAGTCAGGTTGGCGAGTGGTGATGTATCCTCAGTTCCCACATTACAATCTGTGACAGTAACTTACAATGTGTAACTGAGTCCACTGGGACCAGTTTGCCTTAATCCAATATATATTTTAATCTTTTTGTATTACAGTTCTGCACAAAGGTGCTTTATAAATAAAGTTCTGATTGAATTCAGTCTGCTCTCAATAAAAAGTCTTCTTAGAAATCAATGAACCACTTTGTGTTTTGTCTTCAGACCAGTCAGAGATCCTAGTGAAGCCTGGAGATGATGCTCCTCTTCAGTGTCGGGTTCTGTTGGACTGGATCATCTCTTAATTTATGCCTTAATTATTTATATTTGTGTCCTGCACTGAGCCAAAATACTGTAAAATCACAGGAAATATCTGCCAGCAGCGTGTACAATGTGCAACCTACTGCTTATTTCTAAAGAATACACCTAACTTAAGTTGAAGTTTTTGATTTGATCCCCAGTTATTGTGCTAATATTAAGACTCAGGATTGTTTTATTTGGGATCTATTCTGCCCTCTAAACTTATAAATGTTTTATCTTGTGACAGAATTCAGTGTCGCTCTAACTTAAAGATTATACAACCATAAACTGTTACAATGCACACCCTGTAGCTACGTCATCATTTATGTAACTTCAACTTGTAACTGCAATTTTAACATTTTATAACCGAGATTTGATTGATAATCATTTATTTATAAAACAAGAATCTTATTCTAAGAACAAGTTTCCATAAATGTTACAATTTAAACACATTTAATTGGTTAAACATCTAAAAATAATATTTAAGGATTGTTTTTTTCTTATTACTCTTCAGTTACAAACAATCAGGAATACATAATATGTATTATATATAATATATATGTGATAAATGAGTCTGTAGTTACTGCACTACCTATATATCTGTTTATATCTGTTTATATCTGTTTATATCTGTTTATATCTGTTTATATTGGTTTATGCTAATACAAAGACATTTACATTCTGTATGGTGAGGTAGAAATTACAGACAAAAATATATAAAATACTACACATTATTCATTCAATTAAAATGATTTCTTTATTTATTTTTATTTACTTTTATTAGAGATTAATATCAGGGGCGGTCCTTTATTCTTTTGCACATATTGTTATATTGTTTGTATTATCATTGTTTAAATAAATGTGCAATTCTTTGGAGTTCTTTTCTCGTGGGGATGGGGCGCTATCAGTAAAGCTCGCCTAGGGCACCAAATGGTCTAGGACCGCCCCTGATATTAATGTCTAATAGAAGTAAATAAAAATAAATAGTGAGGAAGAGTTGGACACAGACACAATCTTCAATTTAACATTTAAAAGCCAAATAAAGATTTTACATAAATACAGTTAAAAACTGTATTTATATATATATATAATAATATAATATAAATAAATATAATAATATATCATATTATTATATTATTTACAGTATTTTTTGTGCTCCAGCTGCAGGAATATTACTGTTTTTTTAACTTCTTTAAATGTGATCCTAAAGGCTAAAAAAGGAACTGTAATTGTTATTATTACTATTGTTTGACTCCTCGTGGATGAAGGCTGAAATCAGCTCCTATCAGATATGAATCATAAACACTTTAATGACTAATTGTTTGTACAGTGACAGTGGATGTATTAATGAGGAGGCTTCACCACAGACCAGCAGTAATCTGATTTCTTCTCAAACTTATTCAGCAAAGTAAATGAGTAGAAACACCTCTGGCTGTAAACAAGTGTTGCTCCACTGTTTATGATTTGAATAAACTCAGCTCATTTGAATTCTGTCTGACGGAAATGAAGCATGGAAATCTCCACCACCACTCAGACACTTAAAATTAATCAACTTATTGCACATTAACTGATATCAGCCTCACTCTCCTGCAGTCCTATCAGAGCTACATTCAACGCTTCAACCTTGTTTTCAACCAACTGTTCAGGTTCCCAACCGATTTATTTTTGGTCCAACGCTCCGAACAGTTCCCTGTTGGTGGAAGAGGCCTGTCAGTGCTGTAGTGCAGGTTATACCCACTCCTAAATCCCCCATGATGCTCCTCATTCACTACTGTTCTTTTAGAAGCCATGACGTAGTTCAGTTTTCATGTGGATGTAGTCAGGAATAAGGAATACTTCAGTCAATAAGCATAATGAAGTAGTGGTCTGAGCCTGTAGTCTGTGGGTCAGTATGGATTCTTCTTTTGCTAATGTTCATTTCATAATGATCCTCAGTTAGTGACAATATGCCACAGCAGAAGCTAAAGTCAGGTGGAGAAAGAGCCAATTGAGTCCTGCCTGAGTTGGAACTGATGAACTGTCTGTATTTGCAGCTCTTGGAGCAAATACTGAGACTGCTTCATTATATGTATGTAAGCATTAACATATCTCAATACATTGTGACATCATGAAGAAGATAGTTTGATATCATTATTGTACTAATGAAAAGTGTTTCTGTTACTGACATTAAAATGTTTTTGAAATGAATGAAGGTGAATATTAAAAGCTTGTTTTGCTGAACGCTTCAGTTATTTAATGATTGATAAAGTAGTTCTGTCAGTCTGTCTGTCTGAGGCTGCTTCATGTTGACACAAACCAACAGCTATAACAAATATGAGGAAACTGAACCTCCTCCTGTTTCCTCAGAAGTGATCTGTGGCAGTCGGACTTCATTCCAGAGAGCTGCTTTATCAAACTCTGAACCTGATCCTTCTCTGCCTCCTTTCAGTCCAGTGACTGCTGTCTGTGTCCGGTGGGAAGCCCTTTACTTATTTCAGCTTTTAAAGGTCCAGTGCGTAGGTCGATAAAAACGTCTCATTCTAAGGTAACGAACACACAACCATTCTTATTTTCAGCTGATTAAACACTAATGAAAACAAACCTATGGATATTATATTTCTGACAATAGATCCTCCTCAGTGTTACACATCAATAAAGTGTTTCTGATTCTGATTTACATCCCATAACTTACTGATTTTACCCCAAAAATTACATAACCAAGTGCTCTTGTTGCCTCAACCAAATAGTGTGTTTGCTTTATTGTAAGCCACAGTTTTATGTTATAAATGAACAGTGAGGGTCCCCAGCTTTTACACAATACTGGAGGCTAACTTGCATATGTTTTGCATAATTAGCTAAATGAACCAGAAGTGGATCTGTTTATTCTAAAATGCAGGTCTAATGTATTAAGCACATAACCTCAAAATGGACTCTAAAATAATGAAACTCAGAGTTGAAATATAACCACTTCCAGTTTAAAGGGCCAAGCAGCTGCTGGAATATTGTCCATATAGGTGATTATGCTAATGAATGCTTATTGCACAACATATGTAAGTTAGCAGTTTGTAAATGTTGGAGACCCTGACTGTACATTAATAACATCAAACATTTCTCTGTTCACATTATTGTCAACTGGACTAAAACTGAGCGTTTCACAACCCAAATGTTTAACGTCCTTCAGGTCCAGTGTGTCTGTCACTGCTCTACTCTCCACCGCTCATATATGTCGTTTTGGGAGTTATTGGCAATCAACCAATAATGTTTGTGTGAAAGCTGCTCAGCCGGTTTCTTTCCATTCCAACGGCTGCTTCTCTGGAAACAGTTTAAAGTGAAACTAAAGTTTTCTCCTCACAGTGTCGGCAGATTATCAGGAGGAGGAAAGTGACAACTGGCTGTGAACTGAATGTGTTTTTCAAGTGTTCGTTTAGTGAGAAGCAGATTAATGAGGACTTTGTGGTTGTTGTAGTTTTTACAGGAAGATGAAGATGTTTGTGGTGTTTGTGATCCTCGTGCACGGTAAGATAACCTTCCTCCCTTTGATCTGATCATTAGTCCAACATCATGTCTTTAATCTGTATTTCTATCATCTTCACTTCATTAGTCTGTTTAAACTCCAATAAAAACATGAAGAACATATTAAAGGCAGCATATTTTCAATGTTTGTGTAAATCATGATGAATGTAGAAGACTGTACAGTCAGACTGTCCTCAGTTCTGTTCTTTAGGATTATCCCTGGAGGTTGTTCATATTCTTATAGCTTATATTACCAATAGTATTAATGATCCTAACACACTCATTTAAACACCATGTTGGATCAATACAGTCAGTCTATCAGTTTGTTCTGTTATTGCTCCTGTTTGTGAGTCCGATCACAAACAGGAGCAGATTGATGATCCAGGAGCAATAAGACCTGAAATAGGGCTGATTGAATCTCTCTGTCTGTGTGACCTCACAGTTTCCCAGCATGCCTCAGCTGTGGAGCTGTATGAGGGGGAGGAGTTTGTCCTGCTGCCCTGTGAGTTTCAAACTTTTGAGATGGACAACCCCTCAGTGGTGTGGAGCCGCTACGATCTCAATCCTCCAACCGTCCACCAGCGTCAGCAGGAAGGTGATGAACTTAAAGACCAAAACCAGCTTTACAGCGGCCGAACATCCATGATGGCTGACGCTCTGGAAACTGGAGACCTCAGCCTCAATCTGACAAAACTCCACCTCTCTGACAGCGGCACCTACACCTGCACCGTCAGATCGTTTTGGGGAGAACGGAGAGTGAGAGACATACAGCTGCAGGTCAAAGGTCAGCAACAAACTCTAAAAGTCACTGTAGATACAGGTCAGAGGTCAGTACGGTAGATACAGGTCAGAGGTCAGTACTGTAGATACAGGTCAGAGGTCAGGAAGTTATTTTCTTTATGTTTCTCTTTCCCACAGAACGATTTCCATCCTGGGCCACAGCTCTCCTGGTTCTCCTGGTTCTTGGTCTTATTGTTGGGGGTCTTTTGGTGCATTTTCGGCAGTATTTCATGTCAGGTATGTCACTACTACATTACCCATAATGCCAATCGTCTTTACTCTTGTAGTTGTGTGAATGTTGAGGCAGAGGTCTGGGATTATAAGAGAAGGATGGGGCAGTGAACTGCTGGTGTCTGTACAGCTGATGTTGTGGTTTGTTGTTAGGGTTGCTCTGGGTCAAAGGTCAGGGTCTATATGATTCATATAATAATAATTCAGTCAGACGACTCGTTTGAAATGTTTATTCCAGCAGTGTAGCAGAGTTAGAGTTTGGCGTCCAGGCTCCGACCTCATCACTCCCTGCAGATATGTTTTTTTTTAATTAATATTTTGATAACAACAACAACAACAACAACAACAACACATACACAGCAACAGAAAAACCAACAACAACAGAACAACACAAACAAGCCAACAAAAAGGGTAAAGGGGGGTGGGGTCGGTACAGTAGTATATCAGTTCTTCACAGCATGGGGATCCTCATGTTTCCTGCAGACAAGATTTAAAAAAGCTCCACAGTTCATCCGGCCTATTATCCTCTACCAGAGTGGAGGCGGCCTGTTCCATCGATAAAACCTCCATGAAGTCCTTGCTCCAGTTCTCCATACTAAAACAGTTTGGCCTACGTTGTTTCCAGTTCATTAAAATGATCCGTTTAGCTGATAGAAAAGCCAGGACAATAATTCTTTGTACAGTTTTAGGTTTTGCAGTGTCCATATTCGCACCTAATATACAGGTTATCGGGCAGGGTTTTATATCTATGTTAAGGACACGTGACAAACTTTCAATAACATTCAACCAAAACCTCTTAACAGGAGGGCAGTACCACAGTAAGTGCAATAGTGTACCCTCCACCTCACAGCCATGCCAGCAGGATTTGGATAATGTGTTATCAAATGTATTCAGATTGCAAGGTGTAATTTAAACTCTGTGTAATATCTTTATCTGTATCATTTGTATCTGACACACTTTGACACTTTTGTACAACTTGTAAGTGCTCTACCCCATTGTGGGGGGGAAATAAGTACACTCATATCACGTTCCCATTGTAATTTAGTTTGGGAGTTTCTGTCAGGAGCAGCAGAACATAATAATTTATACATTGCTGAGACTGTACCTTTCCTGACAGCAATTCCACTTCATTTGTTTTCTACATCTTTTTTATTCCCTATCTCTTTGGAGAGTAAAGGTTTCATGACAGATTTTATGTGTAGATATGACAGAAATTCTGTATCTGTCAATCCAAATTGTAATTTTAAGTCATTAAACGGGATCATTTTACCATCACTAATTACTTGGCCCAACTAACTTATATTATGCTGTTGCCATACTTTATTCTTAAGAGGTTTACCTCCTGCGGTAAACAAAGGATTATTCCACAGTGGACATGATGGTGGAGAATTTTGACTACATCACATGAGAGCTGTAAGGCTGGATTATTAATTCTGGAAATATTTTTGGGATTATACCATAAAACTGTTAAAGTTATGCCTTTGTTATAAACTTTGAAAATGTTGTCCTCAAGCCACTCCCAACTGCCGATCTCTCTAACGCTGGCATAGGCCCACTGCAGGGGATATCTAGAGTTAAATGCTATATAATATTGGTATATATCTGGAAGTCCTAATCCTCCTTTAATTCTTGGGTTGATTCATTTTGTATTACTAATCCTAGGTTTTTTGTCCTTCCAAAGAAAACCAGAGAATAACTTATTTATTTCCTTAAACCAGCTGATGTACAGATGTGCAAATGCTCATAGAACTACAAACGCACCGCTATGTTCTCTTGTCAAGACCACTCACTCACATATGATGTTATGAAAACAAAACACATCAGCATCAGTATAATCTGGCAAAATTTACCCACTACATAGAGAGGGAAGGAAGTGTCCTCCATTTTCACAAAAAAATAAATAAGCAACCACTTTCAAAGCATCCAATATTTATTTAACAACACCTACTCCCAACACAAATGTATTGAATTGATAGAGCCATCACAGAGGAAGTCCACAGACAAGACACAAACAAAAATCCATAATCTCCTAGAATCAAGAAGCATTTTGGTCCTCAGTTGTTATGTGTGTGTGTGTGTGTGTGTGTGTGTGTGTGTGTGTGTGTGTGTGTGTGTGTGTGTGTGTGTGTATGTGTGTGTGTGTGTGTGTGTGTGTGTGTGTGTGTGTGTGTCCAACTTCACAAGTCTTTTCTCTTAGAATGCCTAACTCTGCGTTTATAAACTAATTCAATAATAAAAACTATGAGTGGCGAGAACCAGAAGGCATTACAGCACACAGGAGGTGCTTGAAATAATCATGGGCTACAAGAGCGAAGATGGCTCCTCATCCTCCTCCTCCTCCGAGTACTCTGATTACTCCACGGAGGTAGAGACAGATGATCTGGTGTTTAGCCCTGACTCATCTGAAGACTCATCTGAAGATGAAATTGATGAAGCAGCAGCAAAATGGACTTAAAGAAATGGAAAAATAACTGGTCTCAAACAAACTCTGAGACTTTCCACAACAGCAGAGTTGTGTAAACATATTGGCCTTTAAAGGGTTAAAATACCCAAATATAATAAATGTTTGATATGTATATTTCAAGCTGGAGTAGTTCTAAAAGATTGACTCATTTAAAGTAGAAAAAAATATTGATTTATAAGATTTTTACAGCAGTTTTTGTGAAGGTGGCAGTTTTCTGCCTTAGGAACTGATGTGTGATTTTCCTAAAGGAACCCCTAAGCAATCTGTTAGGATGATTTAACAGAGCTGGGACGTTCACTGGAGTTGAAGGATGCTTCATGTTATTTCCCCACTTTTACAGGATGTAAACAACTACACACATGCAAACAGTTAGAGAATGATACTAATAATAAATAAAGACTGGCACTGGCTTCATACACATCAAAGAATTGATCTCAAAATACTGTTATTGACTTCCAAACACTGAATGGTTCAGGAAATATTTAGTTTGAAGATAAAGTGTAAAATATAATATCACAGAAGCCAAAAGACTAAAAGTTGAAATAAGATGTTTTTGTGTTGAAAGTTCAGATCTTAAAGTGTCAAAGCATACTGGAGCTCCTGTAGCTAATGTGTCCCTGTAGCTAAAAATAACTCCAAATAAGATCAAACTGCTCATTAAGACAAGTGACATTTACTTAAATTCAGTCAAACAGCTTCCATAGTGAGCACTAGATCATCAGTTCACACTCAAAACAAGTCCCACTAGATTTTAAATCTAAATATCAGATTATCTGACTGACTTAGAAATAGATTTTCTGCAGTGCAGCTGATGTTGTGGTTTGTTGTCCTCTCAGTCTACCAGGTGGAGGTGGATTCAGGGGTGGAGTCTGTCCTGCTGCCCTGCAAAACCACAGTTCACCTGCCTGAGGACGTCACAGTGGAGTGGACAGACAGATACAACAGGAAGGTCCATTTGTTTCAGAACGGCTCTGATAAGCCTGAAGAACAGAACCAGGATTACAAAGCTCGAACAGAGATGAAGAGAAACCTGCTGGAACCTGGAGACCTCAGTCTGACCCTGAAATACCCCACAGAGAGTGACACTGACACCTTCACCTGCACCGTCTACAGCAGGGAGAGAGAGATCCTGATGAAGAAACAAGTGCTGCTCAAGGTCAAAGGTCAGTGCTGTAGATACAGGTCAAAGGTCAGTGCTGTAGATACAGGTCAAAGGTCAGTGCTGTAGATACAGGTCAAAGGTCAGTCCTGTAGACACAGGTCAAAGGTCAGTGCTGTAGACACAGGTCAAAGGTCAGTGCTGTAGATATATTGTTTCTGGTTCGTAGTAGCTATATTGTTATTAAGCTAGTAGCTATATTGTAATTAAGCTAGTAGCTATATTGTAATTAAGCTAGTAGCTATATTGTTATTAAGCTAGTAGCGCTTCCATCAATACACCTGGAGAATGTAGCTCGTAGCATAGCATTAGCTCTCTGTAACGTTAGCTTGTAATCAGTCAATAAAGTTATTACAAACTGCTGCTGCTGTCTGTACAGCTGATGTTGGGGTTTGTTGTTCTCTCAGTCTGTCAGGTGGAGGTGGAGGAGGGGGCGGAGTCTGTCCAACTGCCCTTCAAGACCACAGCTGACCTGCCTGAGGACGCTAAAGTGGAGTGGAGCTGCTATGAACCCAAATACATGATGGTCCATGTGTCTCAGAACAGTTCTGATCAGCCTGACAAACAGAACCAGGATTACAAAGACCGAACTGAGATGAATAAAGACCTGCTGGAAACTGGAGACCTCAGTCTGACCCTGAAATACCCCAAAGAGAGAGACACAGGAAGATACTACTGCAGAGTCTACAACAAGGGAAACTTCCTGAGAGGGAAAACAGTGGAACTCACAGTCAGAGGTCAGTGCTGTAGATACAGGTCAGAGGTCAGTACTGTAGATACAGGTCAGAGGTCAGTACTGTAGATACAGGTCAGAGGTCAGATGTCTCTGTGTCTGTCTGTGTCTGACTGTCCTCTGTCTCCTCTGCAGAGAGAACCAGGAACAGAAGCAGCTCCATTGATCCAACTCCTCTGATGGCTGATCAATCTGTTTGATTGGTCTGTTGATCAATCTTTGATAATTGATCTTGTTGAAGGGGCTCAAAGGAAGAGAATGTCAACGTTCAGCTTTCAGTGTTTCCTCTCTTCATCGTCTGTATGAACCTGCAGTCCATACTGTGATTGACTGATTGACTGATTGATTGATTGATTGATTGATTGATTAGTCTCATGTAGCTCTATAATGTTTCTCTGATGTTTGTGTATTCAGCTTCTATACATATATATCTGGCTGTGTCTCAGGAGGTAGAGCGGGTCGTCCACTGATCAGAAGGTTACTGGTTCGATCCCCGGCTCCTCCCGCTGCATGTCAAAGTGTCCTTGAGCAAAATACTGAACCCCAAACTGCTCCTGATGCTGAATCACTGTATGAATGTGTGAATGAGTGAATGTGTGAATGAGTGAATGAATGAATGAGTGAATGTGGCCTGCTGTGGAGACGCTGGCCTCACTCGTCTCCTCTCTCCTCCTCCTGAGTCAGGTTGGCGAGTGGTGATGTATCCTCAGTTCCCACATTACAATCTGTGACAATAACTTACAATGTGTAACTGAGTCCACTGGGACCAGTTTGCCTTAATCCAATATATATTTTAATCTTTTTGTATTACAGTTCTGCACAAAGGTGCTTTATAAATAAAGTTCTGATTGAATTCAGTCTGCTCTCAATAAAAAGTCTTCTTAGAAATCAATGAACCACTTTGTGTTTTGTCTTCAGACCAGTCAGAGATCCTAGTGAAGCCTGGAGATGATGCTCCTCTTCAGTGTCGGGTTCTGTTGGACTGGATCATCTCTTAATTTATGCCTTAATTATTTATATTTGTGTCCTGCACTGAGCCAAGATACTGTAAAATCACAGGAAATATCTGCCAGCAGCGTGTACAATGTGCAACCTACTGCTGATTTCTAAAGAATACACCTAACTTAAGTTGAAGTTTTTGATTTGATCCCCAGTTATTGTGCTAATATTAAGACTCAGGATTGTTTTATTTGGGATCTATTCTGCCCTCTAAACTTATAAATGTTTTATCTTGTGACAGAATTCAGTGTCGCTCTAACTTAAAGATTATACAACCATAAACTGTTACAATGCACACCCTGTAACTACGTCATCATTTATGTAACTTCAACTTGTAACAGCAATTTTAATATTTTATAACCGAGATTTGATTGATAATCATTTATTTATAAAACAAGAATCTTATTCTAAGAACAAGTTTCCATAAATGTTACAATTTAAACACATTTAATTGGTTAAACATCTAAAAATTATATTTGAGGATTGCTTTATTCTCAATGCCTCTTCAGATGCAAACAATGAGAAATACAGAATATGTATTATATATAATATATATGTGATAAATGAGTCTGTAGTTACTGCACTACCTATATATCTGTTTATATTTGTTTATATCTGTTTATATTGGTTTATGCTATTACAAAGACATTTACATTCTGTATGGTGAGGTAGAAATTACAGACAAAAATATATAAAATACTACACATTATTCATTCAATTAAAATGGACATTTAACTATATTTTCTATTTTCTATTAAAATTATATCAATATTAAATTCAAAATTAAACAAGGTTGAATGTCCCACACTTAAAAGGCATTTTTAATAAATCATAAATCATTTATTCTTTATATTGCTCTTGGTGTCAATCAACAATAAAAATAAATGTGTTTTTATTTCTCTAATTTCTGCCAGAGACACAAAAACGTTTTTTCACTTTTATTTTGAAAATCCGTAAAGAAGGCGGTATCAAACCCCAAACTGCTCCTGATGCTGAATCACTGTATGAATGAGTGAATGTGTGAATGTGTGAATGTATGAATGGGTGAATGAGTGAATGAGTAAATGAATGAATGAGTGAATGAATGAATGAGTGAATGAGTGAATGAGTGAATGAGTGAATGTATGAATGAGTGAATGAGTGAATGAATGAATGAGTGAATGTGTGAATGAGTGAATGAATGAATGAGTGAATGAATGAATGAATGAGTGAATGTGTGAATGAGTGAATGAGTGAATGTGTGAATGAGTGAATGAGTGAATGTATGAATGAGTTAATGAATGAATGAGTGAATGAATGAATGAATGAATGAGTGAATGTGTGAATGAGTGAATGAGTGAATGTGTGAATGAGTGAATGTGTGAATGAGTGAATGAGTGAATGTGTGAATGAGTGAATGAGTGAATGGGTGAATGTGGCTGTAGTGTAAATGGCTTTGAGTGGTCAGAACACTAGACAGACACTAAGTTCAGTCACTTTCTCTGATTGAATGAAGTTATTGTTTGAGTGTCAGTCAGCTGAACTGTTCTCATGTGTTTGAATCCATAAAGTGTTGTGAGCAGATGAGTTATGGATTCGATCATTTCACACTCTGTTTAGAGAATGATGAATATTGAGGAGAACAACTGTAAATAAAGCTCAAATGTACAGAAATCATTTCTCCACTCTCACAGCATCATGAAAATGGATCTAAAGCTGTGAGAATGATGGATTCAGGAGGCATCAAAACTTTGATTACAGCGCCCCCATGTGGCAGAGCGGGAGCAGATTTCTCTTATTGTATCTACGTGTGATGATGGAGGCCATGTGTCTCAGATTGATGATTTCCTTTAATAACATAATGAGTGTAAACTGTGTCTGTAGTGACAGCGTCCATAAAGCGTTATCAGCAGTGAAATATCTGCAGCTTCCACAATCTAATATTGATTCTCACTAATTACAGTTGCTCAATCACATCAACTGTTAGTTGCCGCCTGTACGGCCTGTTGCTCTGCTCCATGGGGACGGCACACTCGTCACACTCCAGGAACTGTCTGAGTTGATTCTGGCGCCCCCTGTGGACAACAGCTGTAGTGTTTCTACTGCCTGGTTTCATTGATTTCAAGGGGAATCCGACCCGGTGGCAGACATTAACAATAACTATATAGAAATATCCAATCTTCTCTCTGATTGTTTATGTACAATAACTCACTGTAGGACATTTAAAGTAGTAACTCTATGATTCAACAGGTGAAGGTCCCATTGCGTCAAGCCCCGCCCCCTTTTAAGTGAAAGCACTGCCTCTAACTTGACTGGTGGTAAATGTAAATTCTGAGCTCGTAAAATAACATTACTGTATTGTTTGTATCTATTAGGAGCATAAATCCTATATCCAGCAAACAATGCTGTTGTGTTGTTGTTCTATATAAAATACACAAATAGTTATTGATGAGTGTCCTGACATATACAGCGACCTTATTCAATCTCATATTTCTGCGGTCTGTCACTGTTTCTGTGCTTCACACTCTTTATTAACTGTTTGTGTCCAATGTGACGTTACTGTAAACTAATTCCAGGGTTTGTGTTTATTAATCCACCTTTTACTACGAGACCACAGAAGAAGAAAACAGGAGGGTTTATCTCCACTTCCTGTTACTCTCTGCTGTTTCCAAGGTTCATTATTAGAAGGTTGGTCAGCACAGTTTATGGGAATTATTAAGGTTCAAATCCCCTCTGCTCCACACTGTCACACCAAACTCCATTCAAAAAACGGCTGTTTTAAGGAAGTAAAACCTTTATTTCCACCATCAGTGAGACTCTGATTCTCTTCAGTCTACAGACACAATCTGCTCACATTGACTCAGTAACATCATTAACTAACCTGTGAGGAAGAGTTGGACACAGACACACTCACTGACTGTCTGTCTGTCATTAACTAACCTGTGAGGAAGAGTTGGACACAGACACACTCACTGACTGTCTGTCATTAACTAACCTGGGAGGAAGAGTTGGACACAGACACACTCACTGACTGTCTGTCATTAACTAACCTGTGAGGAAGAGTTGGACACAGACACACTCACTGACTGTCTGTCATTAACTAACCTGTGAGTTACTTGACATTGTAGTGCAAACTATTAGAATTCTAGATATCTAGCAATAAAAGTGCACAGCGACGCCCTCTGCTGGTTGAAAGCTGCTTTTACAGTTGAATAGAAAAAGCTGTGAATGGCTTTGTTCACTTTTTCAGTCCAAACATTTGAGGAAACGTTGCTCGTTGTGTTGAAAACAGGAAGTGGGACAGTTTGCTCTTCCTGTGAATGTCTCTTATTTTGATGTTGTCCAGGTTTTATTGTCAGCGTGTCCTTGCTCAATCAGTTTATATTGTTAGAAGAATACAGAACCAATATTCCTACTAGAGACTGTATTCTACTGGATGGGTTACAGCAGTGTAGTTAACATGTGCTGCCAGCATTATTGTGTGTGTTTGGGTGGCTGGTTGACTTTATTTGAGTCTGTTGGTTAGTGAGTTGCTGTTGTTCACATTTTAAAGCTAAAGCTTGCTATTGCTTTTTTCTCCTTCCTTCTCCTCAGGCCCACATCTCTGTGCTACCCCAGAATTTAGAGCCAGAGTTAATAAGAGGGTCTCAAACCAGTTTACTACATCCTGGCTCCTCCTTTACTCACTGTACCTCGAAGGCCTTGGTCACACTACAGGACTTTCAGAGCGCTCAGATCTCTGTACAGTTATCTCTGTACTGTATGTACTAAAACTATATAGTATTGATTTGACCTCTGAAGTAGAGCAGTGAGATTCTACGGTACATCCATGTCATTGTGTGTTGAAATCCACACAGTTCTCGTGGATGCTGATCCTAACAGCAAACTAACCTGAGTAGTCTGTCTAGTTAGTCTGTTTTAAGGCTCTATAATGTGACATTTGTATAACATATAAAACGTGTCTAAAGTGCCCTCTACAGTGGTGAGGAAGCGCTATATGTGCCCTTTTATTTCTTTCCGCCCCTGCCCTTCAAAAAGTCTGTGCACGCCACTGCACACACACACACACACACACACACAGTTTATGAGAGTTTATGGGCTGTCTTGTTCTAGTTCTGCCTGCAGAGCCTGGTAAAAAAGTATAAAGGTTTGGAAATTTGTGTTACTTATTTATTTTATATTTATTATTATTTTATTTATTTTATTTTTTTAAGTACTTGAATTTACCTGGATTATTTTAATTTAAGCTATTTTGTAATTAATTAATTTATTTTAATTTATTTTATTGATTGGATGAATTATAATTTGCCCAAAGACGATTATTTTGTATTTTTTTCTGATTGAATGCTTGTGTTTAAAAATAAATCAGACATTACTCAACAGTTACTCAGTACTTTAGTAGTTTTTCCACCAAGCACTTTTTTTTTACTCTTACTCAAGTAATTATTTGGATGACTACTTTTTACTTTTACTTGAGTCATATTATTCTGAAGTAACAGTACTTTTACTTGAGTACAATTTTTGGCTACTCTACCCACCTCTGGTTATTAAGAAGGCCAAGGTACTGTTATCTGTGTATGTTTAGGTTCAGTTGGAGAACAGATCTAGTTGGTATCACTTATTCTCTACGTTGTAAAGAAAACTATAAAGTGGCCTGAGCCCCATGAAGTCTAGGAGTTTGATATAGAGTATAGCAGAAGAGAGAGAGGAGGTGCTCTGGAAACTCCACAGGTTGGAGCTCTTGGGATGGGAAAGGGAATATGTTGGGTTCTATGTGTTATGCTTTTGTTGTCTTGTCAGTGTGTTTGTATTGTGGTTCACATCATCACCTTCCCTCTGAGCTTCTATTAGTCATAAAAAAGACTGTGTAGGCCAGGTGTATTCTCCATCTTACTCCACTGGAAGTAGAGGCGTGGCTCTTCTCATTAGGAAACAGTTAGTTGTTCCCATTGAGACAGTCTGACCCAAACGGATGCTATGTGTTGATCCAAGATTATTTACAGAGAGAAAATATTGTTATATTGAATATATATATATGCCCCCCCCAAACTGTCCAAATACAGTGTTTATCAGTGTAAACAGCAATAATTACTGTAATTTCACAGATAATGACTTTTATTACAGTTCTATAACTTTTAACATCCAAACCAAAATTTTAAATAAATAAATTAAATAGCACTCTTGTAAAATAATTTGTTTTATAGCAGTGTTCATCTGTATTTATAGCTCATTGCATTGTTTTTACATGTAATATTTATGTAAAATTCAATCTAAAAACTGTATTTTAATTACAGACTGTGTTTTTAAGAGTCTGAACCATCTTGAGGAGGTGTTTCAGGCCCTCGGTGGTTATGGACTCAAGCTTCAGAAGGAAGTTCCTGGGACACAAAGTCAGCAGCCGAGGAGTCGCTCCTGACCCAGAGAAAGTGACAGCTGTATAAAACTGGTTGGAGAGGTCAAATAATTGATTTTTAAACAATGCAAATGACTTAGAGAATACATATTTAATAAGCACAGAACTGCAGTTCTACCTAAAACATTCGACTGGACAGGTAAAAACAATGGATGCTTTCAGTTTCATTTTGTCTCAGTAGTTACCACAATCAGCCTCTAGAGGGCAGTATAGGGGTCGCATGTGGAACAGCAGACTTTAAACCTGTAACTATAAAGCTAAAACTCAAAGCTACAAGCAGCAATGGTCGGACCCTCGCTGCCCACACACATCAGGGTTTGCTGCACCAGTGTATCATGTGTGGACCACACCATGAACATCTCATGTAAATCAGATCAAGATCACCACACAAAGCTTACTTCCTGTTTAGTATGTGGCACTATGAGTATCACTCAATATGTGCATGTGTGTATGTGTGTTCAGGGTGGGATTCTTATCAAACATTGACAGTTTCACTGAGGTTAGACAACTCCCTGTTTCTTGGCAATACGTCAAAGTTCAACACCACGGACCCGCCGTTTAACGTCCTTCAGGTCCAGTGTGTCTGTCACTGCTCTACTCTCCACCGCTCATATATGTCGTTTTGGGAGTTATTGGCAATCAACCAATAATGTTTGTGTGAAAGCTGCTCAGTCGATTTCTTTCCATTCCAACGGCTGCTTCTCTGGAAACAGTTTAAAGTGAAACTAAAGTTTTCTCCTCACAGTGTCGGCAGATTATCAGGAGGAGGAAAGTGACAACTGGCTGTGAACTGAATGTGTTTTTCAAGTGTTCGTTTAGTGAGAAGCAGATTAATGAGGACTTTGTGGTTGTTGTAGTTTTTACAGAAGATGAAGATGTTTGTGGTGTTTGTGATCCTCGTGCACGGTAAGATAACCTTCCCCCCTCTGATCTGATCATTAGTCCAACTTCATGTCTTTAATCTGTATTACTTTCATCTTCACTTCATTAGTCTGTTTAAACTCCAATAAAAACATGAAGAACATATTAAAGGCAGCATATTTTCAATGTTTGTGTAAATCATGATGAATGTAGAAGACTGTACAGTCAGACTGTCCTCAGTTCTGTTCTTCAGGATTATATCTCTGGAGGTTGTTCACATTCTTATAGCTTATATTACCAATAGTATTAATGATCCTAACACACTCATTGAACACCATCAAATCAAATCAAATCAAATTATATCAAGTTTATTTGTATAGCCCTTTACAATAGCCGAAAGGTACCCAAAGTGCTTTACAACAAAGCCATGAAACAATACATAACACGTATATAATATACAAATACAATTTAAAGTGCTGTAGTGCTGCAGCACTGCAGGGTATTAAAAGCCTTCCAGAAATGCACAGAAAGGAGCAGATAAAAAGAGTACACCTAAGAGATAGTACTGTCCTAGTCAGAATTAAATGCTAATCTAAAAAGTGGGTCTTAAGCTGCGATTTAAAAAGGCCGAGATCAGTAGTGGTGCGAATGTCAGGGGGCATTGTTTGTTCCACAGTCTAGGAGCAGCGACGGTCCACTGTTTAAGTCTGGACCTAAGGACCTCTAACAGAAGCTGACCCGAAGAGCGCAAGGCTCTGCCACAATTGCGAAAAGTTAAAATCTCTGACAAGTAAGAGGGGGCCAAGCCATTAATGGTGTTAAAAACAAACAACAAAAGTTTAAAATCAATTCTAAAACGGACTGGAAGCCAGTGGAGTGACGACAGCACAGGGGTAATGTGTTCGCATCTGGACGTGCTAGTTAAAAATCGGGAAGCAGCGTTCTGCACAAGTTGGAGATGATAAATTGAGGACTGACTGAGGCCGACGTAAAGGGCATTACAGTAGTCCAGCCTTGAGCTGAGGAAAGCATGGATTGCCTTCTCAAGATCCTGCCGACAGAGAAAAGACTTTGGCCAAAAGACGGAGCTGAAAAAAGCTCGTACTGACAACAGAGCTAATCTGTTTGTCAAATTTGAGCCCAGTATCAAATGTTACCCCAAGATTTTTGACATGTGATTTAAAAAGAGGGGCCAGGGTGCCAGAATTTGTGGTGAGAACATTCAACATAGCTGGTGAACCAAACAAAATGCATTCAGTTTTGCTGTCATTTAAGTACAAAAAGTTCTGTGACAGCCACTGTTTTATATCTGTGATGCAGTCCAGCAGCTTAGTAAGTGCAGTGTTTTCGTTTGGTGTCATGGGCAAATATATCTGCAAGTCATCGGCATAAAAGTGAAAAGACAGGTTGTGTTTTTTTATAATTGATCCCAGAGGTAGCATATACAATGAAAACAGAATAGGGTCGAGAATAGATCCCTGTGGCACCCCACAGGGCAGCGATGCATTTGAGGAGCAGTGGTCACCAATCAAGACAGAGAAACTCTTGTTTGCCAGGTATGACCTAAACCACTGGAGAGTGGTGCCACGGATGCCAACGTGCTGCTCTAGGCGAGATACAAGGACTGCATGGTCAACTGTATCAAAGGCTGCCGTGAGGTCCAGCAGCACCAGCACAGCAGGATTCCCAGCATCCACAGACAAGGCAATATCATTGTGCACCTTTAACAGTGCTGACTCGGTGCTATGTCGGGATCTAAAACCAGACTGAAATTTATCAAGAATAGAATTGATCTCCAAAAATGTCTGTAATTGAATAAAAACAACTTTTTCTAAAACCTTAGAAAGAAAAGGCAAGTGGGAGACAGGTCTAAAATTGGAGAGCACAGAGGGGTCAAGATGCGTTTTTTTAGGAGGGGCCTAACCATAGCGTGTTTGAAGGCAGCTGGAACAGACCCTGAGCTAAGACAAGTGTTTATAAAAACAAGCAGACTTGACCCAACAGAACTCAGAACCTCCTTCAAAAACTTGGCTGGAATAATATCTAAGGTACAGTTCGTGGGTTTGTGCCGGAGGAGCACAGACATCATCAAGAGACATATTCATATTACAGATATTCTGCCTGACAGATGCCACTTTATCAGTGAAAAAAAACACAAACTCTTCACAGGTTGCAGTGGAGGCATCAGACAGGAAAGTAGGGCGTGGATTAACGACAGAATCAATAGTATTAAATAGCAGTCTTGGATGATGAGAGCTGTTAGCTATAATGGAGGACAAATATTTGGACTTGGCTTCCTTTAGAGCTCTCTGATAGGCAGCCAAACTGTCCCTTAACCAGCCCAGGGATACATGTAGTTTATCATCATGAAGAAGGAACAGCCGGGAGGGGAGGAGCTCCGAAAAGGCGCTGTTCTCACCTGGTTTCAACCAGGTCTCTGTCAACAGGAGGAAATCCAGATCATGTGTTGTAAAAAAATCATTTAAAATAAATGTCTTATTTGTAAGAGATCTGGTATTTATCAGGGCCGTGTGAACTGAGCATCGGTCAGTCTGGCAAGAGAAGCGACTGAGCGAGCGAAGATTTCCCGGCACACAGCCGCGCTGGGAGATCCGCACTGGCCGACAACACGGGAGCAGTGCCCCGGTGTCCCGAAGAACAGGCCGGAGCCACCGATATCTGTACTCCGTGGAACTCCGCAAATCGTAGCCACTGTAGTCTGTGAAGGATCCAGCTGGTAGACGACAGGGATCGTGGAGGGGAGGAAGCCAGAGACATTTTCAGTTTAATGAGGACTCCCCCTCGCTTTCCGCGTTTTCTGCGGCTACTGTTACGAGGTAACCAGCAGGAAAGACGCCGTAGATGTAGTGGTATAGACTCCAGGAAAGGCGGAAGCGTCTTTGAGTGTCCAGCAAAGCTGCAAATTGGCAGCTTTTCCAGAGATTCACGAATATTAAGAAGTGTCAGGCGATCATACACCTGCAGCGGTGACACACTCCGTACAACAAACAGCAGATACAAGAAAAACAGTAGCACTTTCAGCAGAGGGAGACGGCCAGCCAAACACAGGGGCGCCATCTTGCACTTAGTTCGACAGGTATAATAGACTGACTGTATGTTGGATCAATACAGTCAGTCTATCAGTTTGTTCTGTTATTGATCCTGTTTGTGAGTCTGATCACAAACAGGGAGCAGATTGAGGATCCAGGAGCAATAAGACCTGAAATAAGGCTGCTGTGATTGAACCTCTCTGTCTGTGTGACCTCACAGTTTCCCAGCATGCCTCAGCTGTGGAGCTGTATGAGGGGGAGGAGTTTGTCCTGCTGCCCTGTGAGTATCACACTTTTGAACTGGACGACCCCACAGTGGTGTGGAGCCGCTACGATCTCAATCCTCCAACCGTCCACCAGCGTCAGCAGGAAGGTGATGAACTTATATACCAAAACCAGCTTTACAGCGGCCGAACATCCATGGTGGCTGACGCTCTGGAAACTGGAGACCTCAGCCTCAATCTGACAAAACTCCGCCTCTCTGACAGCGGCACCTACACCTGCACCGCCAGAGCATTAGGAGGACAACGGAGAGTGAGAGAAGTACAGCTGAAGGTCAAAGGTCAGCAACAAACCTTAAAACCTACTCTAGATCTGTGATTCCCAAACTGAGGGTCCTAAAAGTTTAATGGGGGCGAAGCTTTCTTGACTTTATGGCATGTAAGAAAACTAAATGAAAATATACACAGTAGGCCTAGATCTCAGCATTTGGTTCACTTATATAAAGAAAATTAAATATATAATTTTAAGTTAATTGTCTGATAGAACAATGGCCAAGCATCAGGGACAAGAAAACACTGAATTTGTCAGAAAAGACTATTAAGTTGTATGATTATTACAAATAATGAATAAATATATAATACAGACAGAGAATCATATAAAAAGTTCCCTAAACAGGAAATAATCTGCTCAAAATTCATTTAAATCACCTGTTTTACACAAGCTTCTTGCAGTGACTGAATTCACTGTTTGGCTAAATTGTACAGTTTTTAATAAAATATGTCACTCAGTCAGGGATTGTCAGTTTACTAAATGATAGAAAAGGGGTCCCTCAAAGGAAAGGGCTTGGAACCACAGCTCTAGATATAGGTCTGTAGAAAGGTCAGCTTTAGACACGGGTCAGAGGTCAGTTTTCTAGTTTACAGGCTACACACACTTTAGACGACATTAACTTTGTTACAGTGCTTCAACAACTGAACATCATTTAGTACAAGATGGACACAGATGGTCCCAATCACTCAGGGTGTGTCTCATCTGTATGAATGTCTTCACGTGTCCATCAGTCCTGTCTTCTCCCTGAGTATCTGTGGCTCCCACTGAAGACGTGATGGAGAGATAGAAGGAAAAGATGTGAGGAAAGAGGAGTTCAGACAGTAACACACTCATTTAAACACCATGTTGAATCAATAAAGTCAGTCTATCAGTTTGTTCTGTTATTTGTCTTATTGGTATTAAACTGTGCTCATGTGGTTTCAAAGTCCAATCACAAACACGACCAGATCCAGAAGCAATAAGACCTGAAATAAGGCTGCTGTGATTAAACCTCTCTTTCTGTTTGACCTCACAGTTTACCAGCATGCCTCAGCTGTGGAGTTGTATGACTGGGATGAGTTTGTCTTGCTGCCCTGTGAGTTCCAAACTTTTCAACTGGACAACCCCACAGTGGTGTGGAGCCGCTACGATCTCAATCCCCCAACCGTCCACCAGCGTCAGCAGGAAGGTGATGAACTCAAAGACCAAAACCAGCTTTACAGCGGCCGAACATCCATGATGGCTGACGCTCTGGAAACTGGAGACCTCAGCCTCAAGCTGACAAAACTCCACATCTCTGACAGTGGTACCTACACCTGCACCGCCAGAGCATTAGGAGGACAACGGAGAGTGAGAAACATACAGCTGCAGGTCAAAGGTCAGCAACAAACCCTAAAAACTAATATATATAGGTCAGAGGTCAGTACTGTAGATATAGGTCAGAGGTCAGAACTGTAGATATAGGTCACAGGTCAATACTGTAGATACAGGTCAGAGGTCAGTACTGTAGATATAGGTCAAAGGTTCATGTTCTTTATGTTTCTGTTTCCCACAGAACGATTTCCATCCTGGGCTAAAGCTCTCCTGGTTCTCCTGGTTCTCCTGGTTCTCAGTCTTATTGTTGGGGGGTCTTTTGGTGCATTTTCGGCAGTATTTCATGTCAGGTATGTCACTACTACATTACCCATAATGCCGATGGTTATCGTCTTTGCTCCTTGACTGCTCCTTGACGGTTTTGTGGTTTTCATAGAAGTATGGGACAGTGAGGTCTGGGATTATAAACCGAGGGTCACACTGTCTACCTGAGCAGCTGCAGCATAAAGAGACAGTGAAAATAGTCTGTTCATAGTCATATCAACATTATACAGGCAACATATTCACCTTTCACTGTAGTTTCAATGTCTGTATCTGTAGAATGTCGCACACAAGAAAAATATAAGTTTAAATTACTGAATACATTTATTTTTTATAAATTTTTATTAAAAGCTCTCAGGCGTTTCTATGGACAGAATCACTTCACATGTTAACAGAGCTTTTATTCGGCCCGGAGCACAAATCGTGCGAAAGCCCTGTTTTATTAGTAGGAATAATTATTATTATTCATAAAATGTAATGGCCTTTTTGGAGCCTTTATCATATACCAGAAGTCCTGAAAATCTGCCCACAAGTGCTAAAACTTAAGGAGCTGGTTTCTATAAACAGGTTTAAATCCTTTCTTAATGAGGTTGAAGCTGGCTCTTCTGTCTGTACATGCACTGTTTGACGATGTTCTGACTGTGACTCTATTTATATGTTCTCTGTTGTTTTTAAATGATTGTCTGTAACTGTGGAACTGTGCTGCTGCCTGTCTTGGCCAGGACTCTCTTGTAAAATAGATTTTTAATCTCAATGAGACTTCTGGTTAAATAAAGGTTAAATTAAAAAAAATAAAAATGTCAGTCGTGGTGAAGAATTTTATGGGTCTCTAACACGTGCACGGAAGCACTGCCTATTGAGCAGCCCCAACGGCACGTTTCACCTATGAGTATGAAAAGTGGAACACATGTAGATCACGTCCTGACGTCCTGACCATAAATTGCTCTTGGAGCCATATCCCAAACCCAACAGAAGTCGGACATTTTGGATTTACCAGCAATTTCTGGCGATTTGCACACATTGTATTTGAACAAATTCCTCCTAGGGAACTGTACGGTGGAATATAATATAATGTAATATAATATTATAATAGTATTATAATATAATTATAATATTATAATATTATAAAAGATTACGGCCAAGTGCTTAAAAAAGAAAGGAAAAGAAAGGAAAACGTTTTTACTGCCCTCTCCAAAACTTAGCCAACTTTCTTCTTCTTCTTCTTCTTCTTCTTCTTCTTCTTCTTCTTCTTCATGTCTTTCGGGTCTGGTCCCACAGGACTGGTCCATCCCTCAGGTCGGGTCCCCCTAGTGGCCTGGCGCACTTCCGTTTTGTCGAGCGAATTTGCAGCGTTTCTCTCGCAGTTGTTTTGTTGTTTTGTGTGTTTTTGGTATTTGGAGCATTTTTCTGTTGCATTTGTTTTATGTGTTTGTGTGTTTTTGGATTTACATTATTCCCGTGTTTGCAGCATTTTGCCGTTTGCAGCGCGTTTGCCCTTGTCGGCCACCGTAGAATTGATCTGATCAACTTCAAATTTGGTCAGTATGACGTAAACACCATCACATTAAAAGTAGTGCTGCTTGTGAGTTGGATCTGAAGGGTGTGTCTCTGCCGTGGCGCCAAGATTTGACGTTTCGCCATGAAACAAGAAGTTGTCATAACTTCGTTGTCCAATCTGCACCATAATGCACGTGTCTGATAAGCCTGAACACATCTGTGTGATAATATTCAGTAAAAGTGGTAGCGCCACCTAGTGGTAACCAGAAATATAATTTATTACACTTTTATGTATTTCTCCTAGCAGATTGACCGCATCCAGCGGAAATTTGGTCCTTAGACTGTTGACAATGACATCTTATGAATCTTATGACTTGTTATTGAACCATGTTGCCGACATGGTGAATATCACCTTGTTGTTTTAACATTTGATCGCATTTTGGGGGGCCAAACTGACTCAAAAACTCATGAAACTTGGCACACACGTCCCACATGTTAGCATTTTAAATTTCATCTGGGTGTTAACTGTGGGTGTGTCAAAATGGCTCGATAGCGCCTCCTACAAACTTTTAAAAAACCAGCCCTGGTGTCCTGTTTCACAAACACTATGTTGGGACATACAAAAAAGCCTCTTTGAGCCATATCCTAAACCCAACAGGAACTCAGCCATTTTGAATTTAATGTCAAACTGTGAGGCCATCCGGCAATTTCAGGGTTTCTATTTTAACAAACTACTTAGAGTAGTAACTACTTGATCAGAACAACTTCAAAATTGGTGAGTACAGTCCAGAGAAGTTCAGGATGCAACAGTATTGAAATCTTAACAACACAATTTGTACTGCGCTTCCATCAATACACCTGGAGAATGTCCGCTCTCTGGCCAACAAGATGGATGAACTGCTGCTCCTCAACAGAACAAATATAGACTTTTACAGATCTGCTGAGATATCTCTATCAACTACTGAATGCACTGACATCAAGTTTGGTACATTTGGTACATTTTCACTGGATTGGGACAAAATGTGGTTCAGATGTTCATGTTCCATCTCCAGGTTAAAATGAGTCTAATACTTTGGTTTCTGACTGAATGCTGAAAAAACTGATGACCAGAGTTATTATAGTTTGCTTTTTTCAGTAGGTTTGTTATTTATAGTCTGTTATAATCAATGTAATGTGACAGGTTGAAAAATAATGAAGGAACGTGAACAAAATGAAATATTTAGTTTGAAGATAAAGTGTAAAATATAATATCACAGAAGCCAAAAGACTAAAAGTTGAAATAAGATGTTTTTGTGTTGAAAGTTCAGATCTTAAAGTGTCAAAGCATACTGGAGCTCCTGTAGCTAATGTGTCCCTGTAACTAAAAAAAACTCCAAATAAGATCAAACTGCTCATTAAGACAAGTGACATTTACTTAAATTCAGTCAAACAGCCTTCCATAGTGAGCACTAGATCATCAGTTCACACTCAAAACAAGTCCCACTAGATTTTAAATCTAAATATCAGATTATCTGACTGACTTAGAAATAGATTTTCTTCAGTGCAGCTGATGTTGTGGTTTGTTGTCCTCTCAGTCTACCAGGTGGAGGTGGATTCAGGGGTGGAGTCTGTCCTGCTGCCCTGCAAAACCACAGTTCACTTGCTAAAGCACGTCACAGTGGAGTGGACGGACAGATACAGGAAGGTCCATGTGTATCAGAACAGCTCTGATCAGCCTGAAGAACAGAACCAGTTTTACAGAGACCGAACAGAGATGAAGAGAAACCTACTGGAACCTGGAGACCTCAGTCTGACCCTGAAATACCCCACATACAGAGACATTGACATCTACACCTGCACCGTCTACAACAGGGAGAGAGAGATCCTGATGAAGAAACAAGTGCTGCTTGAGGTCAAAGGTCAGTACTGTAGATACAGGTCAAAGGTCAGTGCTGTAGATACAGGTCAAAGGTCATTGCTTTGAATATTGTATCATACTAACGAAAGCTGCAATAGAATGTTGTACAGAGAGAGAGAGAGAGAGAAAGAAAGAGAGAGAGAGAGAGAGAAAGAAAGAGAGAGAGAGAGAGAGAGAGAGAGAGAGAGAGAAAGAAAGGAAGAGAGAGAGAGAGAGAGAAAGGAAAAAAACAGAGAGAGAGAGAAAGAAAATCATCACTTTAGATCTAAACAAAACAAAACAAACAACAAAAATAAATAAATATAAAAACAAAAGAACCCGTCGACCAATCTTTCATCAGAAAGTCATATTTAGCTCTCCACCCCCACAGAGCATAAACCCCCCCCAACAGCCCATATATGACTGAAGGCCTGCAAATTGTCCACCATCTGTGGTAAGCATGTTCCACCCTCAGATGTGCCTTCAGTAGTCCCTTCAGAACCAGCACCGGTTCCACACTGCTGGCACCCTGAGTCCGGTTCCTGCGGGTCAGCCAGATTGCCAACTTAGCAGAACCAGATAAAAAGTTCATCAGTGTTATTACAATCTTATTTGTTGCATGCTATTTCTGACCAAAAATAAACCAATCAAAAGAAAACTCTTCCCCCAGACCCTGAAACCCCTTTTTAAAAGCTGGAACAGCGCCAACAACCGAGGACACTGAACAAATAAATGAAACAAGGTCTCAGTCTGAGAACAGAACACACAGTCCTCCTCCTGCTCTGGATCCAGGTGCGCTCTGTATCTTTTTGTAGCTATTGCCCCGTGTACAACCCTCCACTGGAGGTCTGCTGTTCGCTTTTCAACAGGCAGCTTGTACAGGGACCACCAGCTGCCTTTTGGGGAAATGTCTGGACCAAAGAACTCAGTCCACCTCCACTCCTTCTTCCCTATCAAAGAGCGCAGGTTCAGAACCTTGACGCTGATCTGGTAGACTGCCTTCTTCCCTGCATCCTAAAACTTGTCCAGCTGAGGAGGTATGAGGGACAGCAGCTCACCTCCTCCCTCCTGCCACTCCCCCACAGCTGGGGTGAGAGTCAGAGAGGGGAGACTGTACTCATACTCCTCACTCCACTGGTCGCACAGAGCATGGTCTTCTGCAAATGCTCTCACGGGTTGTGGCAGTGCAGACTTCCTCCAGCACTCTGTTGATCAACCTGATGGAGGTGATGTTGCTGTTCTCCACCATTGTTGCTGTCATCTTCATCAGATGGCCCAGTTTGGTGCAGCCAGCCTCTCTGAGATTGGCTCTCAGGCTGGCAGACTGCAGTGTTTGAGTCTTGATGAAATTGTTGAAAAACGATTCTTTAAACAACCACATGCCTGGAGTTTCGTTTGTGGCACGCATGGCTTAAAGATCTGCCAAGCCTGCAGCACAGAGCTGTAAAAAGGTGTCAGTCCAGTTAGATCCAGGTCCTCGGGCCGCAGGAGGAAGAGCTGTTTATCGTAGCCCAAGCGCCCAGCTCTCCTCAGGCGAGCTGTATCAAACCAGCTTGGGCCACAGTCATATAGTAGTCTTTTTGCAGTCTGTATTCTAAAGGAGGCAATCTTAGACTGGATGTTGATCAGTCCCTGACCTCCTTCAGTCACAGGCAGGTAGAGGGCTGCTGGCCAGACCAGAAAAAGTCAAGGATGGGTCTCTGAATGTCCTCCATCAGGCCTCTTTGTGGTGTCAGAGCAATGAGTCTGTGCCACAGAGTCGAGGCGACCGGGTTATTAGCCACCAGAGCTCTTCCCTTATATGACAACAGGGGTAGCAACCATTTCCATTTAGACAACTGAGCGCACACTTTCTCCTGAACTCCCCTCCCAGTTCTTTACCTGAAAGCCCTCGGTGTCCAAAAAACACTCCTAGCACTTTCAGACCCTTCTTCCCCCACTCAAGTCCTCCAGGCAGCCTGGGCACTGCCTGGTCCCTCCACTGCCCCATCAACAAAGCCTCACTCTTTGCCCAGTTCACCCGTGCAGCTGAGGCCTTTTCATACAGCGACAGGGTGTCCTTCAAACATTGAACGTCCTCCTGATTGGTGACAAAAATATTTACATCATCTGCATAAGCAGAAACAGTAGGAGGACGATCAAGATTTGAGGACCCAGGCAGTGAGAGACCACTGAGACGATCCCTCAACCTGCACAGCAACGGTTCAATAGCTAAGCTATACAGTTGTCCTGAGATTGGACAACCCTGTCTTATCCCACGCTGTACAGGGACTGGCCGACTCAGCCCTGCCCCCATCTTCACCATACATTCAACAACGCTGTAAAATAAACCCACCCAAGCCAGAAAACCATCACCAATACCAAAAGCCCTAAGTGCAGAAAACAAATAAGAGTGATCCACCCGATCAAAGGCTTTCTCCTGGTCCAAAGAGACAATATCAAAATTAACATTTTCAAATTTACAAACATCTATAACATCACGAATGAGGAATATGTTGTCCATGATTGTCCTGTCATGTACATAATAGCTCTGATCTGCATGCACGATTATTTCCAAGACGTCCTTTAGTCTATTTGATAAGGCTCTAGAAAGCATCTTATAGTCTGTGCAGAAACAACACATCCATCCTTTTTTGAGTTGAGACTTCAGATATTAATGCTCTTTTATATCTGTCTCTCCCACCGTTAATGTTTAAAGATCCTATTTGAGGTCGGAGAGGAGAAACAGGTAAAAAGAAACGAAGAACAGTAAAAAGAGGAAATCACCGTGTGGTACATGATCATTTTACCTTCTTATCCTTTTGGTAGTTTTACCTTTTATTGCTTTTCTCAGAGTAGTGAGATGTTTATTCAGATGGAAGCGTTTCTTTTCATCCAATAAGTCAAACCCAACCAGTTGTACATTGACGGATCTGATGAACTTTTCAGTGTCGCTGAAATAATCAATTACTCTGACAGATTTGTTAAAAGTTACATCCAGAAAATGACTGATTTCGTCTAAAGAATATAGATCTGTGTTCCTGTTAGAGGTTTCACCGATGGATGTAGTGTCTGATTCAGTGTCATACTCCATGTCTTCTCCTTCACATGATACCTGACTGAAACCCTGTCCTTCCTGTGTGCTCACAGTGTCTCTGTCTGCACTGATGGAAGCTTCCTCAGTGTCTGCAGACTGAGAACTACCCAGGTTCTTTGCAGCCACAGAGGCATGTTGCTCCTCAGGGTTGCTCTGATCTACCATAACCAAATCATTAGTGTTACAATGTGAACCAGTGGCACCGGCTGCTGCGCGGGAACATCAAGATCTGCCACGGGCGCCGCCACAGGCGTGTTTTGTGCATAGTTTCTTCATCGGCCTTGTGCAGGCTTCATTTTCCCCATCACAGAGTTTCAGTAGGGGGCCGCTGAGCTCCGTGAACCCAGGGCCCAGGTGGATCTCTGGATACGGGTCTGTAGGCTCAGGATCAGCTTCTCCCCTGCAGTGTTTGAGGAGAAGGGCTCTCTCCTTCTCTGTCAGCCTCTTCTTCCAGAGCTCCAGGCTCCTCTGCGTCAGACGGACAGAGCGCACCCCCAGCACAGAGCCCAGAGCTTGGTTATCTGTGAGTGCCAGTCCTGCTGCATCTACCAGCTGATTCAGGCAGACAATTTTTGAGCTGCACAGCGCCCCCATCAGCCTAGGCACGGTGCTGCAGCACACGTCCAGTTTGGCACCACAGATTAGAGGCTCCTTCAACAACCAGTACAGAGAGTCACACTTCTCACTTCTTTTACATTTAAACAGTGTCCAGGATTTAAAAACACCCTGGTAAAAAGGAGGCAACCCACCTAACTTTAAGAATTTAAAATCAGTTAAAAACAGAGCAGCATCCAGCCCCAGTTTATTGACACGCCTGAGTATGCAGCTGGCCATGTCTCTCCACACCAGATCTTCAGGTCCAGTCAGATATTTTTGAATAAACTGGAGCCTGAAGGTGGCTGTCCTACTAGCCAGGTGGACCCTGGCCTCCCTCATCTCTGGATAAAAACAACACCGATTGTGGTATCCAGTGCAATTTATCCCAGAAGAAATTGACCATCTTAACTTGAATCTGAGCAATGAGACCTGTTGGATGGTCCAGACAGCCGGTGCCATAACATGGAGGCCACTCAGTTATTTAAGATTAGGACCCTCCCTCTAAAAGATATTTGTGAGTGGAGCCACCTCCACTTAGCCAGTTTGTTATCCACTTTCTCCATGATGCTTTCCCAGTTTTTTTTTTTCCCATGTCTGTCCCGAGATAAACACCAAGAAGCTTTAAGCCTTCTCTTCTCCATGTCAGGCTTTGAGGGTGAACAGGGAGGCCCTCACGCCACTCACCAACAGCAAGGGCCTCACTCTTCTTCCAGTTCACCCTCGCAGCCGACACAACAGAAAACTTCTCAATTAGAGAGTTTAAAACACATACATCCTGTTGATCTTTGAAAAAAACAACGACATCGTCAGCATAAGCAGGTAAAACAACACTACTGTTAAAACGAGGTAAAAACAGGCCTCGAACAGATGATCTTATCTTTTGTAGGAGGGGTTCTAGGGAGAGTGCATAGAGAATCCCAGACTGTCGGACGCCTCTGTGCACTCTAAAAGGAGCACACAAGCCACCATTAAACTTCAGCACACTCTCAATGTCACTGTACAACACCTTGATCTTGGATATGAGACCAGCGCTGAACCCAAACCTCTCCATGACCTTCCAAAGGAAGTCGTGTTCAACACGGTCAAAAGCCTTTTCTTGATCTAATGAGATCAATCCAGTGTTTATGCCTAATGAACTGGAGACCTCCAAAACATCCCGAATGAGGTAGATATTATCTACCATAGACCTGCCGGGCACACAGTACGTCTGGTCCCGGTGGAGAATCTGCTCCATGGTTCCTTTCAGCCTATTGGCCAGGACTTTAGACAGTATTTTGAAGTCAGTGCAGAGGAGAGAGACAGGACGCCAGTTTCTGATTTCTTGCAAATTACCTTTCTTGGGCAAGAAGTTGATGATGCCTCTCCGACATGAGAGTGGCAGTGACCCAGACACCAGGCTCTCATTAAACACATCAGTGATTTCATGGGCCAAGATGTCCCAGAAGGCTTTGTAGAACTCTACAGTGAGGCCGTCGATGCCTGGAGCCTTTCTCCCCTGCATGCTCTGCAGTGCAGCGTACAGCTCTTGTGGAGTCAGTGGGCTGTCGAGCTGTGAGTTAGCCTCTCTAGACACCTGAGGAAGTCCACCACAGACCTCCTCCATCAGTTCTTCATTTTCTTTAAATTTGCTTTCAAACAACGAGGCATAAAACTCGACAGCTCTTTTCCTTATCAGGCCTGGCTCTGTTAGCTCTTCCCCTGTCTCAGAGAGCAGAGAGTGGATTTGTCTCCTCTGCCCTTGTTTCTTCTCAAGCCCAAAGAAGAAACTTGATGGAGCATCCAACTCTGTGATGTTTTGAACCCGGGACCGGACCAGCGCACCCTGTACTTTAGTGTCCAGCAGGTTGGCTAATGCCATCTTTTTAGTCTTGAGGATTTTAATATATCCTTGATTTCCTGTGGACTCACTTATACACTCGAGATCCACAATATCAGTCTCCAGATCTTTGATAGATCTGGTGATGTCACGTGTGACATTGAGCATGTGCTGCTGACATAAAAGTTTAATGTGAACCTTTCCATGGTCCCACCACTGCCTCAGACTGACAAACTCGTTTTTCTGTCTAAAATCGTTCCAAAATTAGCTTAAAGCTAAGATTTATCAACAGTTAAAACAGAGTTAAAATGCCAATAGGCGCTTTTGGATAAAATGTTTCTGATAAAAACGTTACACAAAACCAAAGAATGATCGGTAAAACCAACTGGTAAAATCTTACACATTTTTATAACACTGACTTTGTGCTTAAAAACATAAAAACGATCAAGTCTGGCCAAAGACATTCTGTTTTCTCTAACGTGGGACCATGTGTACTGTCTGCAGCCTGTGTGCATCCTTCTCCACACGTCCACCAGGCCATGGGAGGAGACCAGCTGCCTCAAGGCATGCTGGGATACTGGATGAGGCTCTGCATGGTTGCGATCTAAAATCTAATTTTCAGTACAATTAAAATCCCCACCCACGAATAAATAATCCTCCGGGCCACAGCTGTTTAAAATATCATTCATCTTTCCAAAGTGTTTCCTCTCTGCACCGTTGTTTGGAGCATAAATGTTGATAAAAACCACATTAAAATGTTCAAAACGAGCTCTGATTGAAAGACACCTCCCCTCCACAACATGCCTGACCTCCAGAGAGGTTGGAGTAAAACCTCTGGAGAACAGGAAGCCCACTCCTCCACTGAGGGTGGTGTTATGGCTTAAAATCAGTTCTCCTTCCCATTCTCTGCTCCAGTCTGCCTCGTTTCCAACATCACTGTGAGTTTCTTGTAGAAACATCAATATGTTTCATTTTAGCCATTTCAAACACTACTGCTCTCTTTCTTGTTTCTCTGGCACCATTGACATTCAGACTGCCTACTTTAAAAACATTCATAATGATAAAGATGTTAAGAACAAGACTAAAAACAATCAATGAAATAAATAAAAGTAAAATCTGTACATTCACCATCATTAAAGAACGAGTTGTTTCCTGACTTTAATCATCAGTTTTTTCAGTCTGAATACTTCTTGGTCTGCCAGGTCTGACTCGGCTCTGTGTTTTACAATATACCTGGCTGAATTATAGAAACCCTGCTGTTGCGGAGAGAAGGACTGTATGTTGTTTTAGGTGGATTCGCTGGAACACCTCATCCACACAGACACTCCGACTAGAGAGCGAGGCCGGACACAGTAGAACCGTTAACGTGGCTTTAATGAAGAAGCACGACTCCAATTACATACAGCTCGGTGTTTCTGGTTTACTGCTTACAGTCTGACTCTATTGTCTGCACTGTTTGAGGCTTTACATTGGTCTGATTGACTCTCTTCTGTATGGTATCTGCAATGGACAAACACAATATACATGAGAAGGTGCGCTAGCTTAATGAGCACATATTAACTTCGCCTCAACTTAGTCAACAGCTGCCAGTCAGTTAGCACATTAAACATCAAATAAACACTGCTGCACAAGTAACGTTAGCTTATAGAGCCGAAATTCAACGCTTCATTTGCATATCAAAGAACTTTATTATCACAAACGCAGACAGGTATCAATGTAATGAACCAGAAGGCCGCGAACAGCTCAACGTCACGTTCCCAAGGACCCCTTAGCTGCCCAACGAGGTGCCTGATGTAAAAACACTGAATTCAGCACTGACCAGTTCCTGCACAATAAAACACAGTAATAATGGGGAATTTACAACAGCTGCATATCAGGGAAGAACTGTTCTAACATTAATTACCTCATCCCTTTGGTATGTTGTAAAAAAGACTTCAGTACATTGGCAGTATACACCTGAGCAGCAGCCTGCTGAGTGTGAGACAGGTCACTGCTGTCAGACACACACCCTTCACTGTCACTGCTGTCAGATAGAGCTGCTCTGTTCTCTGCAGCACTCGGTTTACCGGCCAGACGTCCGGCTTTACCACCCACCTCCACGGTCAACATGCTTCTCCTCTTACTGCGCTGTTTAAGAGGAGCAGACCCCCACCCAGACTCACAGGCCTCCATCTCTTGAGCCTCAGCTACTGTGCTCCCCTCACTCCAGCTCACCTGCTAGTTTACCTGTCTCACACGACTCACCTACAGCCTCACCTGCCTCTCTCTCCTTACCTGCTTCACACTGGTCACCAGAGACGGGTTGAAAAATAATGAAGCAACGTGAACAAAATGAAATATTTAGTTTGAAGATAAAGTGTAAAATATAATATCACAGAAGCCAAAAGACTAAAAGTTGAAATAAGATGTTTTTGTGTTGAAAGTTCAGATCTTAAAGTGTCAAAGCATACTGGAGGTCCTGTAGCTAATGTGTCCCTGTAGCTAAAAATAACTCCAAATAAGATCATGCTCATTAAGACAAGTGACATTTACTTAAATTCAGTCAAACAGCCTTCCATAGTGAGCACTAGATCATCAGTTCACACTCAAAACAAGTCCCACTAGATTTTAAATCTAAATATCAGATTATCTGACTGACTTAGAAATAGATTTTCTGCAGTGCAGCTGATGTTGTGGTTTGTTGTCCTCTCAGTCTACCAGGTGGAGGTGGGTTCAAGGGTGGAGTCTGTCCTGCTGCCCTGCAAAACCACAGTTCACCTGCCTGAGGACGTCAGAGTGGAGTGGACAGACAGTTACAACTGGAAGGTCCATGTGTATCAGAACGGCTCTGATCAGCCTGAAGAACAGAACCAGTATTACAGAGACCGAACAGAGATGAAGAGAAACCTGCTGGAACCTGGAGACCTCAGTCTGACCCTGAAATACCCCACAGACAGAGACACCTTCACCTGCACCGTCTACAACAGGGAGAGAAAGATCCTGATGGAGAAACGAGTGGAGCTTGAGTTCAAAGGTCAGTGCTGTAGACACAGGTCAAAGGTCAGTGCTGTAGATACAGGTCAAAGGTCAGTGCTGTAGATACAGGTCAAAGGTCAGTGCTTTAAATATTGTATCATTGTTAGCTTTCTGGTTCGTAGTAGCTATATTGTTATTAAGCTAGTAGCTATATTGTTATTAACAATTTGCACCAATACACTTGGACAATGTCCGCTCGTAGCATAGCATTAGCTTGTAGTATTCCATTAGCTCTGTGGCTCGTAGCATAAAGCTAGCTCTCTGTAACGTTAGCTTGTAGCATAACGGGTTTGTTGTTCTCTCAGAGCATAAGGTGGAGGTGGAGGAGGGGGGCGAAGTCTGTCCAACTGCCCTTCAAGACCACAGCTGACCTGCCTGAGGACGCTGAAGTGGAGTGGAGACGCATTGAACCTGAACCCACAATAACAGTCCATGTGTATCAGAACAGTTCTGACCAGCCTGGACAACAGAACCAGGATTACAGAGACCGAACTGAGATGAACGAAGACCTGCTGAAAACTGGAGACCTCAGTCTGACCCTGAAATGCCCCAAAGAGAGAGACACAGGAAGATACGGCTGCAGAATCTACAACAAGGAGGGAAACATCAGATACTTACTGAGAGGGAAAACAGTGGAGCTCACAGTCAGAGGTCAGTACTGTAGATACAGGTCAAAGGTCAGTGCTGTAGATACAGGTCAAAGGTCAGTACTGTAGATACAGGTCAGAGGTCAGTACTGTAGATACAGATCAGAGGTCAGTGCTGTAGATACAGGTCAAAGGTCAGTACTGTAGATACAGGTCAAAGGTCAGTGCTGTAGATACAGGTCAAAGGTCAGTACTGTAGATACAGGTCAGAGGTCAGTACTTTAGATACAGATCAGAGGTCAGTGCTGTAGATACAGGTCAGAGGTCAGATGTCTCTGTGTCTGTCTGTGTCTGACTGTCCTCTGTCTCCTCTGCAGAGAGAACCAGGAACAGAAGCAGCTCCATTGATCCAACTCCTCTGATGGCTGATCAATCTGTTTGATTGGTCTGTTGATCAATCTTTGATTATTGATCTTGTTGAAGGGGCTCAAAGGAAGAGAATGTCAACGTTCAGCTTTCAGTGTTTCCTCTCTTCATCGTCTGAATGAACCTGCAGTCCATACTGTGATTGATTGATTGACTGATTGATTGATTGACTGATTGATTGATTGATTGATTGATTGATTGATTGATTGGTCTCATGTAGCTCTATAATGTTTCTCTGATGTTTGTGTATTCAGCTTCTATACATATATATCTGGCTGTGTCTCAGGAGGTAGAGCGGGTCGTCCACTGATCAGAAGGTTGCTGGTTCGATCCCCGGCTCCTCCCGCTGCATGTCGAAGTGTCCTTGAGCAAAATACTGAACCCCAAACTGCTCCTGATGCTGAATCACTGTATGAATGAGTGAATGAGTGAATGAGTCAGCTGAACTGTTCTCATGTGTTTGAATCCATAAAGTGTTGTGAGCAGATGAGTTATGGATTCGATCATTTCACACTCTGTTTAGAGAATGATGAATATTGAGGAGAACAACTGTAAATAAAGCTCAAATGTACAGAAATCATTTCTCCACTCTGACAGCATCATGAAAATGGATCTAAAGCTGTGAGAATGATGGATTCAGGAGGCATCAAAACTTTGATTACTACTCTCTTCTGAAATAACAAAAGTGCTCAGTGTGACGGCCTTATTGTGTTCCTCTTGCTTGGTTGTTTACTCTTTGTTTCAGGTAGTAAGGGGTGGAGCTGAGATTACTCTCTGCTGCAGCTCACCTGAGCAGACTCTCTCACTCTCTTCCTCTGGCTGCTGACTGAACTGTTGGGTTTTGTTTGTGTTCTGGGTTTTACATTCATACATATACACCTCACCCTTCACTCACATATTAAACTGTACTGATTATTTTGGTATTTACTTCATTAAATTGTCAGAACAATTCACAGACTGTGTGGTCTCCGTCTTTGTCCCACTCTTTTGAGCCAGGTTGTGACTTCAGTTTGCCTTTAGTTATTGATGATACTCATCTATGTGAAGACACTGATCACGTTAATGATTTCTCACAATAATTATCAACAATGACTTTAAAAGGTGGGAAACAGATATTAACTAATCTATTAACAATATTCAATCTCATATTTAGAAGAGGCCTGAGGGCGACTATATTCCAGTATAAAGTGTCTGTTACACTCCGGTTGTATTACAGCAGAGTTCAACTGTATTTATAGCTCATTTAAATATCTTTAATTAAACATTAAAAAGACAAGAAAATAGAAAAAATATTTTAAGTAAAATGAAATCTAAAAACTGTTTTTAAATTATAGAAAATTCTGTTATTTTCTGATATTTTTCAGTATTGTTGGAATATTACTAATAATTTATTTTACAGTGTATTTACATGTTAAACAAGTTTAATACACAGAATATAATATAATAAATAATAATGAATATAATAATAGTTCCAGTGTAAAGTGTCTGTTACCCTCCGGTACGGTAGGGGGCGCCACGCAGCTCTAACGTCGGTTTGTAGAAGAAGAATCCTGAGTTTTGGAGGACTGGACTGTGAATGGACAGGAGATGGCAGAAGGAAGTGACGGATCAGGAAATGAGTTAGGAATGGAGATAGATGGCGGGAGAAATGAAAGTTGGAGTGAAGTGAAAACGGGGAAAGCCAGGCAAAAACGCAAGAAAATAAAAGTGAGGCAAATAGGAAGGAGCTCAATGTCAGAAGAAACAGATAGTGAACAAGCGAGAGGGGATGAGGAAGAGCGTAAGGTAATCATCAGACTGGAACAAGAAGGTGCTTCATTTGGTGAGTGGAACCCGGTTCTACTTACCAAGGGGATAAACAGTCTATTGGGAGAGATAAAGAGTGTGAAAGTTCTGCGCAGTGGAGCACTGCTGATTCTTTGCTGAGACAGCGCACAACTGGAGAAAGCGAATAATAATAATAATAATAATAATAATTAAAGATTATACAACCATAAACTGTTACAATGCACACCCTGTAGCTACGTCATCATTTATGTAACTTCAACTTGTAACAGCAATTTTAACATTTTATAACAGAGATTTGATTGATATTCATTTATTTATAAGACAAGAATCTTATTCTAAGAACAAGTTTCCATAAATGTTACAATTTAAACACATTTAATTGGTTAAACATCTAAAAATTATATTTGAGGATTGCTTTATTCTCAATGACTCTTCAGTTGGAAACAATCAGAAATACAGAATATGTATTATATATAATATATATGTGATAAATGAGTCTGTAGTTACTGCACTACCTATATATCTGTTTATATCTGTTTATATCGGTTTATATCGGTTTATGTTAATACAAAGACATTTACATTCTGTATGGTGAGGTAGAAATTACAGACAAAAATATGTAAAATACTACACATTATTCATTCAATTAAAATGGACATTTAACTATATTTTCTATTTTCTATTAAAATGATATCAATATTAAATTCAAAATTAAACAAGGTTGAATGTCCCACACTTAAAAAGGCATTTTTAATAAATCATAAATCATTTATTCTTTATATTCCTCTTGGTGTCAATCAACAATAAAAATAAATGTGTTTTTATTTCTCTAATTTCTGCCAGAGACACAAAAACGTTTTTTCACTTTTATTTTGAAAATCCGTAAAGAAGGCGGTATCAAACCCCAAACTGCTCCTGATGCTGAATCACTGTATGAATGTGTGAATGAGTGAATGTGTGAATGAGTGAATGTGTGAATGAGTGAATGTGTGAATGAGTGAATGAGTGAATGAGTGAATGTGTGAATGTGTGAATGAGTGAATGTGGCTGTAGTGTAAATGGCTTTGAGTGGTCAGAACACTAGACAGACACTAAGTTCAGTCACTTTCTGTGATTGAATGAAGTTATTGTTTGAGTGTCAGTCAGCTGAACTGTTCTCATGTGTTTGAATCCATAAAGTGTTGTGAGCAGATGAGTTATGGATTCGATCATTTCACACTCTGTTTAGAGAATGATGAATATTGAGGAGAACAACTGTAAATAAAGCTCAAATGTACAGAAATCATTTCTCCACTCTGACAGCATCATGAAAATGGATCTAAAGCTGTGAGAATGATGGATTCAGGAGGCATCAAAACTTTGATTACAGCGCCCCCATGTGGCAGAGCGGGAGCAGATTTCTCTTATTGTATCTACGTGTGATGATGGAGGCCATGTGTCTCAGATTGATGATTTCCTTTAATAACATAATGAGTGTAAACTGTGTCTGTAGTGACAGCGTCCATAAAGCGTTATCAGCAGTGAAATATCTGCAGCTTCCACAATCTAATATTGATTCTCACTAATTACAGTTGCTCAATCACATCAACTGTTAGTTGCCGCCTGTACGGCCTGTTGCTCTGCTCCATGGGGACGGCACACTCGTCACACTCCAGGAACTGTCTGAGTTGATTCTGGCGCCCCCTGTGGACAACAGCGGTAGTGTTTCTACTGCCTGGTTTCATTGATTTCAAGGGGAATCCGACCCGGTGGCAGACATTAACAATAACTATATAGAAATATCCAATCTTCTCTCTGATTGTTTATGTACAATAACTCACTGTAGGACATTTAAAGTAGTAACTCTATGATTCAACAGGTGAAGGTCCCATTGCGTCAAGCCCCGCCCCCTTTTAAGTGAAAGCACTGCCTCTAATTTGACTGGTGGTAAATGTAAATTCTGAGCTCGTAAAATAACATTACTGTATTGTTTGTATCTATTAGGAGCATAAATCCTATATCCAGCAAACAATGCTGTTGTGTTGTTGTTCTATATAAAATACACAAATAGTTATTGATGAGTGTCCTGACATATACAGCGACCTTATTCAATCTCATATTTCTGCTGTCTGTCACTGTTTCTGTGCTTCACACTCTTTATTAACTGTTTGTGTCCAATGTGACGTTACTGTAAACTAATTCCAGGGTTTGTGTTTATTAATCTACCTTTTACTACGAGACCACAGAAGAAGAAAACAGGAGGGTTTATCTCCACTTCCTGTTACTGTCTGCTGTTTCCAAGGTTCATTATTAGAAGGTAGGTCAGCTCAGTTTATGGGAATTGTTAAGGTTCAAATCCCCTCTGCTCCACACTGTCACACCAAACTCCATTCAAAAAACGGCTGTTTTAAGGAAGTAAAACCTTTATTTCCACCATCAGTGAGACTCTGATTCTCTTCAGTCTACAGACACAATCTGCTCACATTGACTCAGTAACATCATTAACTAACCTGTGAGGAAGAGTTGGACACAGACACACTCACTGACTGTCTGTCATTAACTAACCTGTGAGGAAGAGTTGGACACACACACACTCACTGACTGTCTGTCATTAACTAACCTGTGAGGAGGAGTTGGACACACACACACTCACTGACTGTCTGTCTATCATTAACTAACCTGTGAGGAGGAGTTGGACACACACACACTCACTGACTGTCTGTCTATCATTAACTAACCTGTGAGGAAGAGTTGGCACACACACACTCACTGACTGTCTGTCATTAACTAACCTGTGAGGAAGAGTTGGACACACACACACTCACTGACTGGTTTTAATGTGTCACTCTTTATAACACACTGTAAAACTATTTACATGACTAATGTAAAATAAACACTGTGGCTGGAAATAATCAGAACATTACTGCTTATTTAATGAACATTTCCTTTTTTTATTTAATAGATTAAATTAATAATTAATAGGTTAAATTCATTCATCATTAATACATTTCTAAAGTTATGTAAAATTAGTGACATTAACAATAGAAATGTTTTATAATTAGTCAGTGTAATCAGTGAGGCCCCGCCCCCAGAAACAGTCTGTTTTCAACCTAATTCTTGTCTCATCTGTGGTCTGATAAACAGTAAATGAAGTCATTGAAGTGTCCATATCACTATTGTCCTGGGTTCATCTACAGTAGGTTAAACAATGATAGATACAGCTACTGAGGCACACACACACACATCTCTCCTCACACTGCAGATCTGCCACAGCAGAAGCTAAAGTCAGGTGGAGAAAGAGCCAACTGAGTCCTGCCTGAGTTGGAACTGATGAACTGTCTGTATTTGCAGCTCTTGGAGCAAATACTGAGACTGCTTCATTATATGTATGTACACATTGACATATCTCAATACATTGTGACATCATGAAGAAGATAGTTTGATATCATTATTGTACAAATGAAAAGTGTTTCTGTTACTGACATTAAAATGTTTTTGAAATAAAGGTGAATATTAAAAGCTTGTTTTGCTGAACGCTTCAGTTATTTAATGATTGATAAAGTAGTTCTGTCAGTCTGTCTGTCTGAGGCTGCTTCATGCTGACACAAACCAACAGCTATAACAAATATGAGGAAACTGAACCTCCTCCTGTTTCCTCAGAAGTGATCTGTGGCAGTCGGACTTCATTCCAGAGAGCTGCTTTATCAAACTCTGAACCTGATCCTTCTCTGCCTCCTTTCAGTCCAGTGACTGCTGTCTGTGTCCGGTGGGAAGCCCTTTACTTATTTCAGCTTTTAAAGGTCCAGTGCGTAGGTCGATAAAAACGTCTCATTCTAAGGTAACGAACACACAACCATTCTTATTTTCAGCTGATTAAACACTAATGAAAACAAACCTATGGATATTATATTTCTGACAATAGATCCTCCTCAGTGTTACACATCAATAAAGTGTTTCTGATTTACATCCCATAACTTACTGATTTTACCCCAAAAATTACATAACCAAGTGCTCTTGTTGCTTCAACCAAATAGTGTGTTTGCTTTATTGTAAGCCACAGTTTTAGGTTATAAATGAACAGTGAGGGTCCCCAGCTTTTACACAATACTGGAGGCTAACTTGCATATGTTTTGCATAATTAGCTAAATGAACCAGAAGTGGATCTGTTTATTCTTAAATGCAGGTCTAATGTATTAAGCACATAACCTCAAAATGGACTCAAAAATAATGAAACTCAGAGTTGAAATATAACCACTTCCAGTTTAAAGGGCCAAGCAGCTGCTGGAATATTGTCCATATAGGTGATTATGCTAATGAATGCTTATTGCACAACATATGTAAGTTAGCAGTTTGTAAATGTTGGAGACCCTGACTGTACATTAATAACATCAAACCTTTCTCTGTTCACATTATTGTCAACTGGACTAAAACTGAGCGTTTCACAACCCAAATGTTTAACGTCCTTCAGGTCCAGTGTGTCTGTCACTGCTCTACTCTCCACCGCTCATATATGTCGTTTTGGGAGTTATTGGCAATCAACCAATAATGTTTGTGTGAAAGCTGCTCAGCCGGTTTCTTTCCATTCCAACGGCTGCTTCTCTGGAAACAGTTTAAAGTGAAACTAAAGTTTTCTCCTCACAGTGTCGGCAGATTATCAGGAGGAGGAAAGTGACAACTGGCTGTGAACTGAATGTGTTTTTCAAGTGTTCGTTTAGTGAGAAGCAGATTAATGAGGACTTTGTGGTTGTTGTAGTTTTTACAGGAAGATGAAGATGTTTGTGGTGTTTGTGATCCTCGTGCACGGTAAGATAACCTTCCTCCCTCTGATCTGATCATTAGTCCAACATCATGTCTTTAATCTGTATTTCTTTCATCTTCACTTCATTAGTCTGTTTAAACTCCAATAAAAACATGAAGAACATATTAAAGGCAGCATATTTTCAATGTTTGTGTAAATCATGATGAATGTAGAAGACTGTACAGTCAGACTGTCCTCAGTTCTGTTCTTCAGGATTATATCTCTGGAGGTTGTTCACATTCTTATAGCTTATATTACCAATAGTATTAATGATCCTAACACACTCATTTAAACACCATGTTGGATCAATACAGTCAGTCTATCAGTTTGTTCTGTTATTGCTCCTGTTTGTGAGTCCGATCACAAACAGGGAGCAGATTGAGGATCCAGGAGCAATAAGACCTGAAATAAGGCTGATTGAACCTCTCTGACCTCACAGTTTCCCAGCATGCCTCAGCTGTGGAGCTGTATGAGGGGGGAGGAGTTTGTCCTGCTGCCCTGTGAGTATCAAACTTTTGAACTGGACAACCCCTCAGTGGTGTGGAGCCGCTACGATCTCAATCCTCCAACCGTCCACCAGCGTCAGCAGGAAGGTGATGAACTTAAAGACCAAAACCAGCTTTACAGCGGCCGAACATCCATGATGGCTGACGCTCTGGAAACTGGAGACCTCAGCCTCAATCTGACAAAACTCCGCCTCTCTGACAGCGGCACCTACACCTGCACCGTCAGATCATCAAGAGGAAAACGGAGAGTGAGAAACATACAGCTGCAAGTCAAAGGTCAGCAACAAACTCTAAATCTCACTGTAGATACAGGTCAGAGGTCAGCACTGTAGATACAGGTCAGAGGTCAGGAAGTTATTTTCTTTATGTTTCTCTTTCCCACAGAACGATTTCCATCCTGGGCCAAAGCTCTCCTGGTTCTCCTGGTTCTTGGTCTTATTGTTGGGGGTCTTTTGGTGCATTTTCGGCAGTATTTCATGTCAGGTATGTCACTACTACATTACCCATAATGCCAATCGTCTTTACTCTTGTAGTTGTGTGAATGTTGAGGCAGAGGTCTGGGATTATAAGAGAAGGATGGGGCAGTGAATCCGGCCCATTATCCTCTACCAGAGTGGAGGCGGCCTGTTCCATCGATAAAACCTCCATGAAGTCCTTGCTCCAGTTCTCCATACTAAAACAGTTTGGCCTAAGTTGTTTCCAGTTCATTAAAATTATCCGTTTAGCTGATAGAAAAGCCAGGACAATAATACTTTGTACAGTTTGGGGTTTTGCAGTGTCCATATTCGCACCTAATACACAGGTTATCAGGCAGGGTTTTATATCTATGTTAAGGACACGTGACAAACTTTCAATAACATTAAACCAAAACCTCTTAACAGGAGGGCAGTACCACAGTAAGTGCAATAGTGTACCCTCCACCTCACAGCCATGCCAGCAGGATTTGGATAATGTGTTATCAAATGTATTCAGATTGCAAGGTGTAATGTAAACTCTGTGTAATATCTTTATCTGTATCATTTGTATCTGACACACTTTGACACTTTTGTACAACTTGTAAGTGCTCTATCCCATTGTGGGAGGGAAATAGGTACACTCATATCACGTTCCCATTGTAATTTAGTTTGGGAGTTTCTGTCAGGAGCAGCAGAACATAATAATTTATACATTGCTGAGACTGTACCTTTCCTGACAGCAATTCCACTTCATTTGTTTTCTACGTCTTTTTTATCCCCTATCTCTTTGGAGAGTAAAGGTTTCATGACAGATTTTATGTGTAGATATGACAGAAATTCTGTATCTGTCAATCCAAATTGTAATTTTAAGTCATTAAACGGGATCATTTTACCATCACTAATTACTTGGCCCAACTAACTTATATTATGCTGTTGCCATACTTTATTCTTATGAAGTTTACCTCCTGCGGTAAACAAAGGATTATTCCACAGTGGACATGATGGTAAAGATGTTCCACTAAAGTTCAAACTCTTCTGGAGAATTCTGACTACATCACATGAGAGCTGTAAGGCTGGATTATTAACTATGGAAATATTTTTGGGATTATACCATAAAACTGTTAAAGTTATGCCTTTGTTATAAGCTTTGAAAATGTTTTCCTCAAGCCACTCCCAACTGCCAATCTCTCTAACGCTGGCATAGGCCCACTGCAGGGGATATCTAGAGTTAAATGCTAGATAATATTGGTATATATCTGGAAGCCCTAATCCTCCTTTAATTCTTGGGTTGATTCATGTTTTATTACTAATCCTAGGTTTTTTGTCCTTCCAAAGAAAACTAGGGGGGGTTAGGGTTAGGGGGGATTTAAGCGGTATAGAAGACATGAGAAAAGCCAACCTTGGTAATATGTTCATTTTTATGACTTCTGATCTTCCCCAGAGGGATAGAGGTAAAACCGTCCACCTTTTAATATCTGGCGCATTTATATCAACAATTTAGTAATTGAGATTGTATTTTAATTCCTAGATATTTCATACCTTGAAGGGTCCACTTAAAAGGGGTTGTGCCCAAATGTGTTTGTTAAGTGAGATGGTTGAGTGGGATGGCCTCACTCTTACTCAGGGCCAGATTAACACTTCACTGTATCCTGGGCAATAATATTCAAGGGCCCCATCATCACGACCCCAGGATCACCATAATCTGGCAAAATACAGAATAAATTACAGTAATATACAGTAAATATACTCAATACTTCAATAACTAACTGTTAAGTTAACTGTCAAGTGCATTTTGATGTACAGATGTGCAAATGCTCATAGAACTACAAATGCACCGCTATGTTCTCGTCAAGACCACTCACTCACATATGATGTTATGAAAACAAAACACATCGGCATCAGTTTAATCTGGCAAAATTGACCCACTACATAGAGAGGGAAGGAAGTGTCCTCCATTTTCACAAACAAATAAATAAGCAACCACTTTCAAAGCATCCAATATTTATTTAACAACACCTACTCCCAACACAAATGTATTGAACTGATAGAGCCATCACAGAGGAAGTCCACAGACAAGACAAACAAAAATCCATAATCTCCTAGAATCAAGTAGCATTTTGGTCCTCAGGAGGTGCTTGAAATAATCAAGGGCTACAAGAGCGAAGATGGCTCCTCATCCTCCTCCTCCTCCGAGTACTCTGATTACTCCACGGAGGAGGCCTCAGAAGTAGAGACAGATGATCTGGTGTTTAGCCCTGACTCATCTGAAGACTCATCTGAAGATGAAATTGATGAAGCAGCAGCAAAATGGACTTTAAAAAATGGAAGAATAACTGGTCTCAAACAAACTCTGAGACTTTCCACAACAGCAGAGTTGTGTAAACATATTGGCCTTTAAAGGGTTAAAATACCCAAAATATGATACCTATTTGATATGTATATTTCAAGCTGGAGTAGTTCTAAAAGCTTGACTCATTTAAAGTAGAAAAAAATATTGATTTATATTATTTTTACAGCAGTTTTTGCGAAGGTGGCAGTTTTCTGCCTTAGGAACTGATGTGTGATTTTCTTAAAGGAACCTCTAAGCAATCTGTTAGGATGATTTAACAGAGCTGGGACATTCACTGGAGTTGAAGGATGCTTCATGTTATTTCCCCACTTTTACAGGATGTAAACAACTACACACATGCAAACAGTGAGAGAATGATACTAATAATAAATAAAGATTTGAGTCCAATGCAAGAAAATGTCACTAAAATGTTCTTTCGAATATCTGCCTTTACCTCTCTGGCTCACAGCGTAACGTTAGCGGAGCCAAACGATTCTACCATGTCAGAAATCTTGATGTAGTTCTGGACCTAAAAACCAAAACAACAAGATCCTCCTAATACCACCTTAAAAACCCAGACTGAAAGGATTCAGAGCGCTGCTGCCAGAGTCCTCACTGACACTAAGTGGAACACATGAGTCCAGGTTTTAGAGCTCTGCACTGGCTTCATACACATCAAAGAATTGATCTCAAATACTGTTATTGACTTCCAAACACTGAATGGTTCAGGAAATATTTAGTTTGAAGATAAAGTGTAAAATATAATATCACAGAAGCCAAAAGACTAAAAGTTGAAATAAGATGTTTTTGTGTTGAAAGTTCAGATCTTAAAGTGTCAAAGCATACTGGAGCTCCTGTAGCTAATGTGTCCCTGTAGCTAAAAATAACTCCAAATAAGATCAAACTGCTCATTAAGACAAGTGACATTTACTTAAATTCAGTCAAACAGCTTCCATAGTGAGCACTAGATCATCAGTTCACACTCAAAACAAGTCCCACTAGATTTTAAATCTAAATATCAGATTATCTGACTGACTTAGAAATAGATTTTCTGCAGTGCAGCTGATGTTGTGGTTTGTTGTCCTCTCAGTCTACCAGGTGGAGGTGGATTCAGGGGTGGAGTCTGTCCTGCTGCCCTGCAAAACCACAGTTCACCTGCCTGAGGACGTCAGAGTGGAGTGGACAGACAGATACAGGATGGTCCATGTGTATCAGAACGGCTCTGATCAGCCTGAAGAACAGAACCAGTATTACAGAGACCGAACAGAGATGAAGAGAAACCTGCTGGAACCTGGAGACCTCAGTCTGACCCTGAAATACCCCACAGAGAGACACAGAGACAGTATCACCTTCACCTGCAGCGTCTACAGCAGGGAGAGAAAGATCCTGATGGAGAAACAAGTGAAGCTCGAGGTCAAAGGTCAGTGCTGTAGATATATTGTTATTAAGCTAAGCTAATAGCTATATTGTTATTAAGCTAAGCTAATAGCTATATTGTAATTAAGCTAAGCTAGTAGCTATATTGTATTAAGCTAGTAGCTATATTGTAATTAAGCTAAGCTAGTAGCTATATTGTAATTAAGCTAGTAGCTATATTGTTACTAAGCTAATAGCTATATTGTAATTAAGCTAAGCTAATAGCTATATTGTTATTAAGCTAATAGCTATATTGTTTTAAGCTAGTAGCTATATTGTTATTAAGCTAGTAGCTATATTGTAATTAAGCTAAGCTAGTACCTATATTGTTATTAAGCTAAGCTATTAGCTATATTGTTTTAAGCTAGTAGCTATATTGTAATTAAGCTAAGCTAGTAGCTATATTGTAATTAAGCTAGTAGCTATATTGTTACAAAGCTAATAGCTATATTGTAATCAAGCTAAGCTAGTAGCTATATTGTTATTAAGCTAAGCCAATAGCTATGTTGTTATAAGCTAATAGCTATATTGTTTTAAGCTAGTAGCTATATTGTTATTAAGCTAAGCTAGTAGCTTTATTGTTATTAAGCTAAGCTAATAGCTATATTGTTATAAGCTAGTAGCTATATTGTTATTAAGCTAAGCTAGTAGCTATATTGTAATTAAGCTAATAGCTATATTGTAATTAAGCTAATAGCTATATTGTTATTAAGCTATTAGCTATATTGTTATTAAGCTAAGCTAGTAGCTATATTGTTTTAAGCTAAGCTAGTAGCTATATTGTAATTAAGCTAAGCTAGTAGCTATATTGTAATTAAGCTAGTAGCTATATTGTTACAAAGCTAATAGCTATATTGTAATTAAGCTAAGCTAATAGCTATATTGTTATTAAGCTAATAGCTATATTGTAATCAAGCTAAGCTAGTAGCTATATTGTTATTAAGCTAAGCTAGTAGCTATATTGTAATTAAGCTAGTAGCTATATTGTTACTAAGCTAATAGCTATATTGTAATTAAGCTAAGCTAATAGCTATATTGTTATTAAGCTAATAGCTATATTGTTTTAAGCTAGTAGCTATATTGTTATTAAGCTAGTAGCTATATTGTAATTAAGCTAAGCTAGTACCTATATTGTTATTAAGCTAAGCTATTAGCTATATTGTTTTAAGCTAGTAGCTATATTGTAATTAAGCTAAGCTAGTAGCTATATTGTAATTAAGCTAGTAGCTATATTGTTACAAAGCTAATAGCTATATTGTTATTAAGCTAATAGCTATATTGTAATCAAGCTAAGCTAGTAGCTATATTGTTATTAAGCTAAGCTAATAGCTATGTTGTTATAAGCTAATAGCTATATTGTTTTAAGCTAGTAGCTATATTGTTATTAAGCTAAGCTAGTAGCTTTATTGTTATTAAGCTAAGCTAATAGCTATATTGTTATAAGCTAGTAGCTATATTGTTATTAAGCTAAGCTAGTAGCTATATTGTAATTAAGCTAATAGCTATATTGTAATTAAGCTAATAGCTATATTGTTATTAAGCTATTAGCTATATTGTTATTAAGCTAAGCTAGTAGCTATATTGTTTTAAGCTAAGCTAGTAGCTATATTGTAATTAAGCTAAGCTAGTAGCTATATTGTAATTAAGCTAAGCTAATAGCTATATTGTTATTAAGCTAATAGCTATATTGTTTTAAGCTAGTAGCTATATTGTTATTAAGCTAGTAGCTATATTGTAATTAAGCTAAGCTAGTAGCTATATTGTTATTAAGCTAAGCTATTAGCTATATTGTTTTAAGCTAGTAGCTATATTGTAATTAAGCTAAGCTAGTAGCTATATTGTTATTAAGCTAAGCTAGTAGCCATATTGTTATTAAGCTAAGCTAATAGCTATATTGTTATAAGCTAGTAGCTATATTGTAATTAAGCTAAGCTAGTAGCTATATTGTTATTAAGCTAAGCTAGTAGCCATATTGTTATTAAGCTAAGCTAATAGCTATATTGTTATAAGCTAGTAGCTATATTGTTTTAAGCTAGTAGCTATATTGTTATTAAGCTAAGCTAGTAGCTTTATTGTTATTAAGCTAAGCTAATAGCTATATTGTTATAAGCTAGTAGCTATATTGTTATTAAGCTAAGCTAGTAGCTATATTGTTATCAAGCTAATAGCTATATTGTAATTAAGCTAATAGCTATATTGTAATTAAGCTAATAGCTATATTGTTATTAAGCTAAGCTAATAGCCATATTGTAATTAAGCTAAACTAGTAGCTATATTGTTATTAAGCTAAGCTAATAGCTATATTGTTATTAAGCTAAGCTAGTAGCTATATTGTTATTAAGCTAAGCTAATAGCTATATTGTTATTAAGCTAAGCTAGTAGCTATATTGTTATTAAGCTAAGCTAGTAGCTATATTATAATTAAGCTAGTAGCTATATTGTTACTAAGCTAATAGCTATATTGTAATTAAGCTAAGCTAATAGCTATATTGTTATTAAGCTAAGCTAATAGCTATATTGTTTTAAGCTAGTAGCTATATTGTAATCAAGCTAAGCTAGTAGCTATATTGTTATTAAGCTAAGCTAATAGCTATATTGTTTTAAGCTAGTAGCTATATTGTTATTAAGCTAGTAGCTATATTGTAATTAAGCTAAGCTAGTAGCTATATTGTTATTAAGCTAAGCTAATAGCTATATTGTTTTAAGCTAGTAGCTATATTGTTATTAAGCTAGTAGCTATATTGTAATTAAGCTAAGCTAGTAGCTATATTGTTATTAAGCTAAGCTAATAGCTATATTGTTATTAAGCTAAGCTAGTAGCTATATTGTTATTAAGCTAAGCTAGTAGCTATATTGATATTAAGCTAGTAGCTATATTGTTATTAAGCTAGTAGCATTAGCTCTGTGGCTCATAGCATAGCATTAGCTCTCTGTAACGTTAGCTCGTAGCATAGCATTAGCTCTCTGTAACGTTAGCTCGTAGCATAGCATTAGCTCTCTGTAACGTTAGCTTGTAATCAGTCAATAAAGTTATTACAAACTGCTGCTGCTGTCTGTACAGCTGATGTTGGGGTTTGTTGTTCTCTCAGTCTGTCAGGTGGAGGTGGAGGAGGGGGCGGAGTCTGTCCAACTGCCCTTCAAGACCACAGCTGACCTGCCTGAGGACGCTAAAGTGGAGTGGATCCGCATTGAACCTTACATGACAGTCCATGTGTATAAGAACGGTTCTGATCAGCCTGTAGAACAGAACCAGGATTACAGAGACCGAACTGAGATGAAGGAAGACCTGCTGAAAGCTGGAGACCTCAGTCTGACCCTGAAATCCCCCAAAGAGAGAGACACAGGAAGATACTACTGCAACGTCTACAACAAGGAGGGAAACTTACTGAGAGGGGGAAAAGTGCAGCTCAAAGTCAGAGGTCAGTACTGTAGATACAGGTCAGAGGTCAGTACTGTAGATACAGGTCAGAGGTCAGATGTCTCTGTGTCTGTCTGTGTCTTACTGTCCTCTGTCTCCTCTGCAGGGAGAACCAGGAACAGAAGCAGCTCCATTGATCCAACTCCTCTGATGGCTGATCAATCTGTTTGATTGGTCTGTTGATCAATCTTTGATTATTGATCTTGTTGAAGGGGCTCAAAGGAAGAGAATGTCAACGTTCAGCTTTCAGTGTTTCCTCTCTTCATCGTCTGAATGAACCTGCAGTCCATACTGTGATTGATTGATTGACTGATTGATTGATTGATTGATTGATTGATTGATTGATTGATTGATTGATTGATTGGTCTCATGTAGCTCTATAATGTTTCTCTGATGTTTGTGTATTCAGCTTCTATACATATATATCTGGCTGTGTCTCAGGAGGTAGAGCGGGTCGTCCACTGATCAGAAGGTTGCTGGTTCGATCCCCGGCTCCTCCCGCTGCATGTCGAAGTGTCCTTGAGCAAAATACTGAACCCCAAACTGCTCCTGATGCTGAATCACTGTATGAATGAGTGAATGAGTGAATGAGTGAATGAGTGAATGAGTGAATGTGGCTGTAGTGTAAATGGCTTTGAGTGGTCAGAACACTAGACAGACACTAAGTTCAGTCACTTTCTGTGATTGAATGAAGTTATTGTTTGAGTGTCAGTCAGCTGAACTGTTCTCATGTGTTTGAATCCATAAAGTGTTGTGAGCAGATGAGTTATGGATTCGATCATTTCACACTCTGTTTAGAGAATGATGAATATTGAGGAGAACAACTGTAAATAAAGCTCAAATGTACAGAAATCATTTCTCCACTCTGACAGCATCATGAAAATGGATCTAAAGCTGTGAGAATGATGGATTCAGGAGGCATCAAAACTTTGATTACAGCGCCCCCATGTGGCAGAGCGGGAGCAGATTTCTCTTATTGTATCTACGTGTGATGATGGAGGCCATGTGTCTCAGATTGATGATTTCCTTTAATAACATAATGAGTGTAAACTGTGTCTGTAGTGACAGCGTCCATAAAGCGTTATCAGCAGTGAAATATCTGCAGCTTCCACAATCTAATATTGATTCTCACTAATTACAGTTGCTCAATCACATCAACTGTTAGTTGCCGCCTGTACGGCCTGTTGCTCTGCTCCATGGGGACGGCACACTCGTCACACTCCAGGAACTGTCTGAGTTGATTCTGGCGCCCCCTGTGGACAACAGCGGTAGTGTTTCTACTGCCTGGTTTCATTGATTTCAAGGGGAATCCGACCCGGTGGCAGACATTAACAATAACTATATAGAAATATCCAATCTCCTCTCTGATTGTTTATGTACAATAACTCACTGTAGGACATTTAAAGTAGTAACTCTATGATTCAACAGGTGAAGGTCCCATTGCGTCAAGCCCCGCCCTCTTTTAAGTGAAAGCACTGCCTCTAATTTGACTGGTGGTAAATGTAAATTCTGAGCTCGTAAAATAACATTACTGTATTGTTTGTATCTATTAGGAGCATAAATCCTATATCCAGCAAACAATGCTGTTGTGTTGTTGTTCTATATAAAATACACAAATAGTTATTGATGAGTGTCCTGACATATACAGCGACCTTATTCAATCTCATATTTCTGCTGTCTGTCACTGTTTCTGTGCTTCACACTCTTTATTAACTGTTTGTGTCCAATGAGACGTTACTGTAAACTAATTCCAGGGTTTGTGTTTATTAATCTACCTTTTACTACGAGACCACAGAAGAAGAAAACAGGAGGGTTTATCTCCACTTCCTGTTACTGTCTGCTGTTTCCAAGGTTCATTATTAGAAGGTTGGTCAGCTCAGTTTATGGGAATTGTTAAGGTTCAAATCCCCTCTGCTCCACTGTCACACCAAACTCCATTCAAAAAACGGCTGTTTTAAGGAAGTAAAACCTATATTTCCACCATCAGTGAGACTCTGATTCTCTTCAGTCTACAGACACAATCTGCTCCACATTGACTCAGTAACATCATTAACTAACCTGTGAGGAAGGAGTTGGACACAGACACACTCACTGACTGTCTGTCATTAACTAACCTGTGAGGAAGAGTTGGACACAGACACACTCACTCACTGTCTGTCATTAACTAACCTGTGAGGGGAGAGTTGGACACAGACACACTCACTGACTGTCTGTCATTAACTAACCTGTGAGGAAGAGTTGGACACAGACACACTCACTGACTGTCTGTCATTAACTAACCTGTGAGGAAGAGTTGGACACAGACACACTCACTGACTGTCTGTCATTAACTAACCTGTGAGGAAGAGTTGGACACAGACACACTCACTGACTGTCTGTCATTAACTAACCTGTGAGGAAGAGTTGGACACAGACACACTCACTGACTGTCTGTCATTAACTAACCTGTGAGGAAGAGTTGGACACAGACACACTCACTGACTGTCTGTCATTAACTAACCTGTGAGGAAGAGTTGGACACACACACACTCACTGACTGTCTGTCATTAACTAACCTGTGAGGAAGAGTTGGACACACACACACTCACTGACTGGTTTTAATGTGTCACTCTTTATAACACACTGTAAAACTATTTACATGACTAATGTAAAATAAAAACTGTAACTGGAAATAATAATAGATTAAATGACTAATTAATAATATAAAATGATGTAAAATTAGTGACATTAACAATAGAAATGTTTTATAATTAGTCAGTGTAATCAGTGAGGCCCCGCCCCCAGAAACAGTCTGTTTTCAACCTAATTCTTGTCTCATCTGTGGTCTGATAAACAGTAAATGAAGTCATTGAAGTGTCCATATCACTATTGTCCTGGGTTCATCTACAGTAGGTTAAACAATGATAGATACAGCTACTGAGGCACACACACACACACATCTCTCCTCACACTGCAGATCTGCCACAGCAGAAGCTAAAGTCAGGTGGAGAAAGAGCCAACTGAGTCCTGCCTGAGTTGGAACTGATGAACTGTCTGTATTTGCAGCTCTTGGAGCAAATACTGAGACTGCTTCATTATATGTATGTACACATTGACATATCTCAATACATTGTGACATCATGAAGAAGATAGTTTGATATCATTATTGTACAAATGAAAAGTGTTTCTGTTACTGACATTAAAATGTTTTTGAAATGAATAAAGGTGAATATTAAAAGATTGTTTTGCTGAACGCTTCAGTTATTTAATGATTGATAAAGTAGTTCTGTCAGTCTGTCTGTCTGAGGCTGCTTCATGCTGACACAAACCAACAGCTATAACAAATATGAGGAAACTGAACCTCCTCCTGTTTCCTCAGAAGTGATCTGTGGCAGTCGGACTTCATTCCAGAGAGCTGCTTTATCAAACTCTGAACCTGATCCTTCTCTGCCTCCTTTCAGTCCAGTGACTGCTGTCTGTGTCCGGTGGGAAGCCCTTTACTTATTTCAGCTTTTAAAGGTCCAGTGCGTAGGTCGATAAAAACGTCTCATTCTAAGGTAACGAACACACAACCATTCTTATTTTCAGCTGATTAAACACTAATGAAAACAAACCTATGGATATTATATTTCTGACAATAGATCCTCCTCAGTGTTACACATCAATAAAGTGTTTCTGATTCTGATTTACATCCCATAACTTACTGATTTTACTCCAAAAATTACATAACCAAGTGCTCTTGTTGCCTCAACCAAATAGTGTGTTTGCTTTATTGTAAGCCACAGTTTTATGTTATAAATGAACAGTGAGGGTCCCCAGCTTTTACACAATACTGGAGGCTAACTTGCATATTTTTGCATAATTAGCTCAATGAACCAGAAGTTGATCTGTTTATTCTAAAATGCAGGTCTAATGTATTAAGCACATAACCTCAAAAATGGACTCAAAAATAATGAAACTCAGAGTTGAAATATAACCACTTCCAGTTTAAAGGGCCAAGCAGCTGCTCGAATATTGTCCATATAGGTGATTATGCTAATGAATTACAATCTGTGACAATAACTTACAATGTGTAACTGAGTCCACTGGGACCAGTTTGCCTTAATCCAATATATATTTTAATCTTTTTGTATTACAGTTCTGCACAAAGGTGCTTTATAAATAAAGTTCTGATTGAATTCAGTCTGCTCTCAATAAAAAGTCTTCTTAGAAATCAATGAACCACTTTGTGTTTTGTCTTCAGACCAGTCAGAGATCCTAGTGAAGCCTGGAGATGATGCTCCTCTTCAGTGTCGGGTTCTGTTGGACTGGATCATCTCTTAATTTATGCCTTAATTATTTATATTTGTGTCCTGCACTGAGCCAAAATACTGTAAAATCACAGGAAATATCTAACAAGAATCTTATTCTAAGAACAAGTTTCCATAAATGTTACAATTTAAACACATTTAATTGGTTAAACATCTAAAAATTATATTTGAGGATTGCTTTATTCTTAATGACTCTTCAGTTGCAAACAATGAGAAATACAGAATATGTATTATATATAATATATATGTGATAAATGAGTCTGTAGTTACTGCACTACCTATATATCTGTTTATATCTGTTTATATCTGTTTATATTGGTTTATATCTGTTTATATCTGTTTATATTTGTTTATATTGGATTATATCTGTTTATATCTGTTTATATTTGTTTATATTGGTTTATGCTAATACAAAGACAGTTACATTCTTTTTTTTATTTTTTAAATTTTTTTTATTTAAAAATATATAAAATACTACACATTATTCATTCAATTAAAATTATTTCTTTAATTATTTATATTCATTTTTATTAGACATTAATATTATATCAATATTAAATTAAAGTTAAACAAGGTTGAATGTCCCACACATAAAAAGACTATTTTTAATAATAAAAATAAATACAGATTAATCATTTTATTCTTTATATATTGGTGTCAATCAACAATAAAAATAAATGTGTTTTTATTTCTCTAATTTCTGCCAGAGACACGAAAACGTTTGGTCACTTTTATTTTGAAAATCCGTAAAGAAGGCGGTGTCAGACACACGTGTACTTCCTGTAGCTAGCACACTGACTCTGTCCGTTACCTATAATCAATACAGTGTATTGATACCGCAGGAGGGAACCAGTAGAACCAATGTGTGTCGGTTTGATCCCCGGCTCCTCCCGCTGCATGTCGAAGTGTCCTTGAGCAAAATACTGAACCCCAAACTGTTCCTGATGCTGAATCACTGTATGAATGAGTGAATGTGTGAATGAATGAGTGAATGAGTGAATGTGGCTGTAGTGTAAATGGCTTTGAGTGGTCAGAACACTAGACAGACACTAAGTTCAGTCACTTTCTCTGATTGAATGAAGTTATTGTTTGAGTGTCAGTCAGCTGAACTGTTCTCATGTGTTTGAATCCATAAAGTGTTGTGAGCAGATGAGTTATGGATTCGATCATTTCACACTCTGTTTAGAGAATGATGAATATTGAGGAGAACAACTGTAAATAAAGCTCAAATGTACAGAAATCATTTCTCCACTCTGACAGCATCATGAAAATGGATCTAAAGCTGTGAGAATGATGGATTCAGGAGGCATCAAAACTTTGATTACAGCGCCCCCATGTGGCAGAGCGGGAGCAGATTTCTCTTATTGTATCTACGTGTGATGATGGAGGCCATGTGCTTCACACTCTTTATTAACTGTTTGTGTCCAATGTGACGTTACTGTAAACTAATTCCAGGGTTTGTGTTTATTAATCTACCTTTTACTACGAGACCACAGAAGAAGAAAACAGGAGGGTTTATCTCCACTTCCTGTTACTGTCTGCTGTTTCCAAGGTTCATTATTAGAAGGTAGGTCAGCTCAGTTTATGGGAATTATTAAGGTTCAAATCCCCTCTGCTCCACACTGTCACACCAAACTCCATTCAAAAAACGGCTGTTTTAAGGAAGTAAAACCTTTATTTCCACCATCAGTGAGACTCTGATTCTCTTCAGTCTACAGACACAATCTGCTCACATTGACTCAGTAACATCATTAACTAACCTGTGAGGAAGAGTTGGACACAGACACACTCACTGACTGTCTGTCATTAACTAACCTGTGAGGAAGAGTTGGACACACACACACACACTCACTGACTGTCTGTCATTAACTAACCTGTGAGGAAGAGTTGGACACAGACACACTCACTGACTGTCTGTCATTAACTAACCTGTGAGGAAGAGTTGGACACAGACACACTCACTGACTGTCTGTCATTAACTAACCTGTGAGGAAGAGTTGGACACACACACACACACTCACTGACTGTCTGTCATTAACTAACCTGTGAGGAAGAGTTGGACACAGACACACTCACTGACTGTCTGTCATTAACTAACCTGTGAGGAAGAGT